>NW_026596039.1:5712252-5713846 GCF_907164565.1 Psammomys obesus | reverse complement strand
CACACACACACACACACACACACACACACACACACACACACACACACCCTCTTTGCAGCCCCATCACTGCGAGGGAGGACAGAAAGACAGAGTGGGGATTGGGTGTGGAGGAAGCGATCTGCTTCGCGATTGCAGGTTCTCCGCCCCTCACCCTCCACGCCTCAGTTTTACTCGCGTCTTTGGATGCGTCCTCAGCGCTAAACCTCCATTCTGGCCAGCTAACCACCCCCATCTCTTACCCTCCCCTGCCGGCTCTCCACTTCCCTGCAAAGCTCTTCTGTGGCACTTAGGGGCCCTTTTTTTAATACCAGGCAAAGCCGACCCTGCTAGGAAAGAGGAGCTGCTATGCAGCTGCCGCAAAGACAGATACATTGCAGCAAAGTGTGTCGACTGCGGTGCCTCACCTGGCCCTCCCCAGGGATGCCCAGGGGGAGGCTGTGTGCAGGAGGAAGTCTTGAGGCTGGGCAAGGTGGGGGAGGGGAGGAAAAGGGAAGAGGGAAGCTGGGGCAGGAGTCCTTGATCCCTCGTCTACCTCCTTAATTGGAAAACTGCCAAAGCCTAAGGCTGGCACTGGATTTGTGCCCCTGTGTGTCTGTGTGTGTCTGTGTAGGGGTGCTTTCTGACCCATCCACAAAGGACTTCATAACTCTCGCTGGGATAGCAAAACTTCAACATTCTGGGCCCTATGACTGCCTGGTTCCTTATGGGTCCATCTACATACCCAAAGAGCTGGCCTGGCTCTTCCTCCCTGGCCCCACTGCCTCCAGCTGGACATTTGGGGTCAGGGTGGGGGCAGGCAGCTGGTAAAGGTAAAAGGGAGCTGTGGGAGTGGAAGGGAGCAGACTGCTGCACACGCTCCTGGGTCCCTCCCTCAGCTCCTGCTGGCCACCTGCCACTGGTGTGTACACAGGAGTTGGCTGTGGGGTGCTGGCTGCCACAGTTTATAATATGTCTTCCTGTTATCCCCAGCCAGTGTTGAGGGAGTGTCCCAGTTCATGAGTGTCCCAATTCGTTCTCGCGTGGGTGCTGAGAATGAGACTTCTCCCGCACATTCACAGACTTCCAGGACTGGGAAGGACTTCATACGCACACAGGCACGTGCACACACACATACGCACCACACACACACACACACACACCACACCACACCACACTACACCGTACACACAACTAGACCCTTCTTGGTTATTCCTAGTGATTGGGAGCTCACTTCTTCCCCAGAAGGCCCATCCTGCTCCAGGATGGAATGCTGTACCGGAAACTGCCAAGCTACCTGAATGAGAGTTTCCCCCTCCCCCATCTGCAAGAAAATAGGGCCAAGACCACAGGACTGGGAACAGAGGCCTAGAAACAGTAGGTGGAGGTAGTGACAGGTAGAATTTACTGCTACTAGTCTGATGCTGTAGGAACCTATCTTCACTCCCATGGTGGTCAAAACACTCTTCAGAAGCATTGAAGAGGCAACCAAAGGGAAACAGGCTAGAAGTGAAAGCACTTACCTAAGTCTCATGGCCAGAGAGTAGCTATCTTCAATTCAAAGCCAGGAAGTGTGTATCTGAATTTAATCCGTTTTATATATATATATATATATATA
>NW_026596039.1:5463125-5712152 GCF_907164565.1 Psammomys obesus | reverse complement strand
ATATATATATCAGTGCTGTGGACTGAGAGGTAGAGGGACAGTCATGTTCAGAGAATGAGCAACATCTAGAGAATGAGTAAGCAGGCACACACACACACACGTATGTTTGGGTTCAACACTGTTTGCAAGAAGTAGAGCTTAGATGGTTCCTGGGAATCCTAGGTAAGAAACTAAGGTGTCAGGAACTGCCTTCTCCTCCTCCCCGCCCCTTTCTCCTCTTCCTTTTTCTTTTGCCCTGGTTCATAGTTAAACCGAGGGCTTCCTGCATGGGAGATAAATGTTCTACCCTGTGAATGCCCCAGACAGACCTCTCTCCTTTTTGCACTTCTCTCTTTTCCTCTCTATCATCATTGTCATCTTCATCTTTGAAAAACAAAACCAAAACAAACTGCTTTTTTTTTTTTTAAATATGGTCTCCCTCTGTAGCATAAGGTCGCCTCACTATGCAGCCCAGGTTGACATTAAACCCATGGTAATCCTTCTGCCTCTGCTGGGATTATAGGCATGCACCACCACGCCTAGCTAAATTGAAAATGTTCTTTTCAGCGTGAGGTTTTCCTAATCCCAGTAACTCTGCCTGGGAGTTGCCAGGCCAAGCAGAAGGCACTAGTCTACCCAGACATTACGTGCGTTACTCACTGAGGTGCTGTGTGGAATGAATGTGGTTGGTAGATGGAAAATAAATAGGGGGCTCTGTATTTATGTTCCATGCCAGCCACAAGTTGGGCTGTGCATGGTTCAGGGAGCTTTATGTTCAATTTTATGTCTAGACAGAGTTTGGGATGAGGTTATCACTTTTCCTCTAATTGGTGCAGGAAGGCTTCCCCGGGCGCTGCTTTTGGGAGCTCTCCTGCTGTCTTGGCTTCCTTTGCCATCTGTCCCCAAGAGTAAGACTTGGGTAGAGAGGGGCAACAAAATGAACAATGAAATTGTAGTCAAGGTCTGTAATTTTTTTTTTCCCCAACCTTGGTTTTGTCACCAGATAGCCACATGGCATTGGATAAATTATCTTCTCTTTGGGTCTTCACTTTCTCGTTTGCAATATAAAGGGGGGAAGCTGGTTCTTTTGCTGGGTGTGTTTCCTGAAGTCTGTCAAATAGGATTATTGTGTGCAGATAGGCAGGCTGTATCCTATGCGAAGACACCCAGACCAAGGAGCAGACAGGAGCTGAATCTAGTCTGTGAACTCACCAATCATACTGCCTTTTGGGGCCCTGCATCCACTTGGCAAAAGGAGCACCTTTTCTGATTTATGGGGCGGTGCCATATGGGCAGGTAGTGACCCTGGGAAATCCTTTTTCAGCTTGGCGTCCTGCAGGTGGAGCTGGAGCTGGGGTCCTAAGGAGCTTATCAGAAGGTAAGATGCGAGTCAGGGTTCGAGCAAGGGCAGTGGGAACATGCCAGCTTGGAGCTTTGGATATAAGGAAATTTGGGATAGAGAGGCCTCCTAGAACACCAGTGGCTCTACATAGGCTGGGTCCTTTGACAGGAGGGTCAGTGTGCCCCACAGACCAGTGGTTTCCCACCCCACAGTCTAGCTCACTCCTGCTTTGTTCTCTCAGGCATCTGCTCTAGCAAGAGTGGCTCCCCCTTGAGCTCCCTGCTGTAGGAGTCCTGGGCTTTCTAGAGCTCCTCTTCAATGGGCATGTCCTTCTCTAACCCCTGGGTTTGGGTTCCGTGTTGATTCCTAGTCTCCTTCCTGTGGGAAAATACAATAAGAGCAATTTCAGGAAGGCAGGGCTTGTTTGGGCTCACCATTTGAGGGTGCAGTCCATCCTGGTGGGGGGATGCATGATAGCAGGAGCTGGTCATGCCAAGTCCACAGTCAGTAGACAGAAATGAACGCTGGTGCTCACCATGCTTTCTCCCTGGTCCCTTTTAGTCCCTTTGGGACCCCTCTACTTTGGATGCTGCTACCTAGATTCAGGGTAGGTCCTCCATCCTCAGTAAGACTTCTCTAGAAATGCCCTTCCAGATGCCCCCAGATGTTTCCTGGGTAATTCTAAACCTAGTTAAGTTGAAAATGAGGATTAACCATTGCAAACCCACCTCTTGTCAACTTGATACCCAAATACATCATTTTAAAGTTGTAACATCGCACCCCTGCTCCTCAGTGCTTCATGAGAATCTTTTTTTCCCCCATGGGAATCTTAGAATAAATTGTTTAAAGTAGCCTCTGAGACTCAAGGCAATCTCCTAAGTGTGAGCTCCTGTAAAATAATTTAAAAAAAGTTAATATACTTCCAATACGCAATGACATAGAATCAACATTCCCACTGGAAAAAAAAAAAAAAAAAGAGTCAGAAGTATACCAAGGAAAGACTGGACCGAAGCAAGACTGAAATCCAGCACTGCAAACTCCAAACCCTGAAGATCCACAGTAGTTGGGATTATGGCGGCCTCGAGCTGCGCACAGCCCTGCTTCTTTAATTCTGCATGTGTATCACACATAGCTGCTCTCTCAGCTTGTTCCACACAATTCCTATAGCTTCCCTCAGCAGACGTCCTGTAATTGGAGTCCCCCAAACCTGGGATCTTCGCTGACACCTAAGGTTCGTTGCAGCCTCACACAATTGCCTCTGAGGCCTTCCTTGCTAGGAAATCCATCCCTGCTGCATACTCCATGGCCTCAGCAGCTTCCTGGAACCTTGGTGTAAATTTCTCATTATTTTTAACCCCCCCTTTTTTACACGCCTGCAAAACCATCACTGTGTGGACGCTGCTGCCAAATTCTGCTGTCAGCTCGAGATGTATTCTGATATTCTCTACCATGGCTGTGAGAGTCGGAGCCGAGGAAGATGAGCATGTAGCATCTTCTTCAGTCAGGAGGCAGAGTGATGAAGGCTGATGCTCAGCACAGGACCCAGCTCACAGGATAGTGCTGTGCACATTCTTTCTGGGTGAGTCTTGCCTCCTCAGTCAACTTCTTTGGAAACACTCTCACAGACATGCCTAGAAATTTATCTTCTAGGCTATTTCAAATTCAGTCTCAGCTGGGCATAGTGACATATGCCTTCAGTTCTAGCACCTGGGAGGAAGAGGCAGAGGCAGAGGCAAGTGGATCTCTGTTAGTTTGAGGCTAGTTTGGTCTACACAGTGAGTTCCAGGACAGCCTGAGCTACATAGTGAAACTCTGTCTCAAAACAAATCAAAACAAAAACAAACAAACAAAACATTCTCTCTGGAGATCCTATGGTGAATAAGTAGCCAGCAGCGAGCTGTTATCACCCAGAGCCAGTGTGCCATGGTCTGACAGAAAGTGTTCCTGGCCCAGGGAAGTCTGTGAGCACTAGACATTCTGCTATCTACACTGGGCTCAGTCTGCTTACATAAGAAACCTCTTACCTTAGAACCAAGGACTATGAAAGGCTACCAAGTAGAAGATCCCATGGGGGACAGATGTCTGCATCTCTTCACTCTCTATGGAAGTTGTGAAGTTACTGAGGGAGAAGGCTGGGATCTGCAGAGGGAAATATGAGGCAGGCAGGAGGCCCTGGGCAAAGCCTCACTCTCACTGGCTAGAGTAGTAATTGAGAGGTGCATTCTGTGAGTGGGGTGACCCATAATTGATTAGCCAGACTAAGCTTCTGGGGCCATCTCATCCTCTTCCCCATTCCCACCTTCAGCTCATAGCAGGACAGAAGAATAACTAGCCCTTCTCACTTATTTGGGTCTTCAGAGCAAGTCCTACCTTATCTGGGCACCAGAGAAGTTCTCCTTTTGTCTAACTTCAAGTCCTACATATGGCATGTCTTGTTCATTTGCACATTGCACAGTGGGTACAAGGTTTGATGCCAAACCATTTCTAGGGCCAAGCCTTCCTCAGCCCCGTATCTCTGGCAGTTCCATTGTAAGAGGTAGGATGGGGTACAATTAAGCTCCCAGATATCATCTCTGCAGGGGCAACTCTAGCAATATCTTTGTGTGTCTGTGCTGGATGGGTCCACCCCCCTCTCCCGGGTGCCCAGCACTCCCTTTCTTTAAAATAAAGGACTGCAGAGATGGTTATCATCTGTCTTATATTTACAAAGTAGCTGTGCCAAGTGACATTTTGTTTCAAGGCTGTCCCTATCCACTGGCAGTATTACTTTTAGTTTCCACTCTCCAGGAGAGTAAGATACAGGTTCTGAGCAGTTCACATAGGAAGCAACTGCACATCCTCTGTCCCGTCCAACCATAAGACAAGGAAAGTGACAATTAGATGATATCGGTTGAGCTCTTGTTGTGTGCCAGACACTCCCAAAGGGCTCAGCATGTGTTTCCTATTGATGCTATTAAAAAAAAAAAAAAAAAATGGTGCAAACTAGGAGCTTCCGGCAACACCCAGTTCCTATCTTACAATCTTGTCCAGGGTTAGAAGATTCTCTTGGATAAAAGTCAAGGTGTAGCACCTGTTTCTGGGCTCCAGAGTCTAGGCTGGGCTCTGCTCAAGGGAGGCAAGAGCTAGGTGTCTTGTTTCTCAGGGGACCCTGCTATATCAGCTCCAAGTGGACAGGCTGGGTCAGCTGTGGGCTAATGGGGATGGCTTATTGTTTCTGGCCATCCATCATGACAGAGAATGGGCCTTGGACAAGCTTGGGACCTGCAAATCACAGAAATTATGGCCAATTAAAGGGGGAAGCAGCAGCCCCTGGTGGAGCTTAGGGCCACAGAGGCAGCTCTGGAGCTTTACAGATGCTCTTTCACATTTTGTGGTCCAACTGGGAGGCAGAAACTTGCCAGCTCAGCACAAGGCCACGTTCGGATGCTCTGTGTGAGACGGGAGTGGGTACCCTTTCAACAGAATCCACAGTTCCCACCTGCTGCCTCTCGCAAACATCCACTGGGACTGCTAATGTCAGCATTCATTCCGTGGAGCTTCTTCGCCTCCTGCTACAGGCTACTTTGTCTCCACACTGGCTCTGTCCTTCACACAAACCTCTAGAGGGTGGAGCCTGGGGACCTGGAGGAGGAAGGAAACCCATGTCAATCAATCACCTGGAGGCTGCGGCTCAGACAGATCATCTCTGCTTCTGCCTCCCTCTGTGAGCCTTCCCCACATCAGCTGGAGGGCTTTATTTTGCTTCCCGGTGAGGATGACTCTGGAACAAACCAAACATCTAGTTTTATATTCCCAGGAAAAAGGAGGGGTGAAGACCCCTCCTTCATTTGCGTGGCTCTGGCCACATAGTTGCCAGAGGCTAAAAAACAAAATCCAAGTTAATCCTTCAGGTTCCCACGCTCTCTACAGCTCAGTCGTGTCTCCTTTTGCTCTAGCATTTCATTAGACTTTCCCTATTCTCTGATGAGGGGAACAGAGCTGGGCCTTTGCAGTAGGGGAGAAGGCTGGCTCTGAAAGGTCCCTTGAAAAGCCAGGACTGATGGGAATTGGGTAGAGTGTGTGGGATGAAGTTGAGCTGGTTATTGACTACCTTCTTTGTGTGGAGGCAGATACTGCAAGGGGCACCACACTCTCTCTGTCCTGGGTTCTGGGTTCTCTGTCCTGGGTTCTGGGTGCTGGGTTGAGGTCAGCTTCTGAGGAGATAAACCCAAGCAGAGTGGTAAGAGGGGGTTTCAGTGTTTGGCCACCATCTATCAGAGGCCTCTAAACAAACCCATCAGCTGATTCTTTTTCATCACTGAGGGCAGAGGAGCCCTGGATTTCCAGCCAAGCTGGTGGATGACAGAGCTGGTCAAAGCAGTACCCCAGCCATCATTAGCCTGGGAGAACTGGAGGGGAAGAGAAGGGGCCAAGTCCAAGAGAGAGCAAGAAAAGTATTCTTGTGGTGGGGCAGGCTGGGCCCAGTGTATCACTGTCCCACCCACTCTTGGACCTATCTCCTCCTCCTTCTGAGACTGTGGTCTAGGCTGGCTAAGTGGCTCCCGCCTCTTCCAGTCTGATTTTGGACAGGAAGACTCACCTTGCTGACCTGGAGTAGGTGGCTCAATCTTTCTGTGTATCAGAATGAGCCCTTGTCTCAGGGGTTATGACAGAGATTAAATAATTTAAGAACGTACAACTTGTAGAAAGGGAAGTGCTATGTAAGTATTAGCTATAATAACAAACATTACTCATACTATTTAAAAGACCGTATTATCAGGCCAGGGAGATGACTCAGTAGGTAAAAGCTCTTAGCCATGCAAGCTTGACAGCCTGAGTTCAACCTCTGGAACTCATGGTGGAGGGAGAAAATGGACTCCCCAAAGTTGTCTTCTGAGGTCTATACACATGCTGTGGTACGTGCATGCAAAAACACATATTAACTTTAAAAGAAAAGCAAAGAAAAAAGTACATTATGTCAGCTTAAGGTTGCAAAGTCCCGGGGAGGGAGACAGGGGAATGAATATGATCAAAATACATTATATATACGTACAAAATTGTCAAAGAATATAATTTAAACATTTTTTTTTGAAAAGGAAGAAGATTGCAGGGTTTCAAAGCAAGCAGGGTTTCCTCTCTCAGCTGTGACCTTGGTAAAGTGACTTCTCTGTTCTGAGCCCATTTTTTCATTGGTGAAGGTGAAACAGTGCCTGTAACACATCTTGCAGGGTACCCTGATGTTTTTTTTTTTTTTTTTTTTTTTTCCTCCTGATGGGTCGTTGGCTTGGGACACTTGGCAGTAAACTGCTGTGACCCATAAGGAGGCCAGTTGGTGCAGGACGCCCACAGGAAGAGGACCTGCTTACAAATGGACAATGGAAAGCATGGGAGCAGGAAGCCTGGCTCGGCCACGCCTCACCACTGAGGCTGCCCTCAGCACCCCTGCCCTGGGACTCCGAGGTGAAGTAGCAGCAGCTGAGGTGAGAGGGTCTCAGTTCATCGACCGCACGTGCCTTGGCTAGACCAACAGGGCACCGCTGGGCTTTGCTCCCCTCATGTGCCTGTGGATGCTGATGTGCACAGAGATATGCAGACTCAGTTAGGGTAGGTGAGACTTGTCCCTTCCAGAGAGCCTGACCCAACCCTTCCAGGCTTGTTTGCTTTCATGTTGGCCCCCCACCCCAATAGTCGATTCTTTATCTTCATAATGACTTGTTAAATATTTAGTTTTTACATGATTATTGAAAGATTCAGGTGGGATGGAGGTTGGTGGTAGAGTGCTTTCCTGGCATGCTAGAGGCCCTGGGTTCTTCTCCAGCATTCCACCTATGGTGAGGTCCTGGCAGATGAACCCAACACTTTCTCTTTGATAGCTGAATAGTAATAATCGCAGCTAATGCTTACTTAACTCTCATTACGTGTCGCCTGTTATTCTAAGCTCTTCATAGGCCTCTATCAAATTAAACCTCATAATACACAACAGTGTGTGCTGATTTATGCCTATAACCCCTGTGCTTGGGAGGCTGAGGCAGGAGGATTGCTGCATGTCTGACGTCCGTCTGGGCTACATCGTGAGTTCTAGACCATCGTGGAGGGAGAAGCCTCATCACTTGTGGCTCGTGCACCTATTCCTCTCATAAACCTCCCGGGCAGGGTGTGACAAGCACAAGCAGGAACATGGCTCCTGCTGTCCTCACAGCATTCCTCCCCTTTCCTGGGACTCTTGCTCGAGGGAAGGACAAGTCCCAGCATAGACCTGATATCCTTAATGTTGGTCCTGTGGGTCAGAGCTGAGGTGAAGAGCAAGGTAGAGGCAGGAAATGGAGGGGATCTGACTTGGACCAGAGCCAGAACTGATCAAGACTTCTGAGCAGGGCAGGGTTGTATCCTGAAGAGTACCTTTTTTTTTTTTTTTTTTTTTTCCCCTGACCTTTGACTCCCCTCCCACTTCCAGGGCTCAGTGTTGCTTCCAAGCCAAAGGGGGCTAACCTGGGAAGATGGAGACTGTGCCTCTTCTCTGGCTGAAGGCTGAATGCTAGGGCTGCCTGCCCAGGTGACCGCCGCAGCCTGTGTGCTGACCTCTGCTCCAGGATTAACCCTCATGCCCCTCCAGGAACCAGAGTCTTCATTCACAACTTGGTGAGGTGGGGCCCAGAACACATGACTTCAGAGGTCACCTCCAGTTTCAGGCAGTAGGTGTGACTTGGGAAGCCCCTGGAAGTTTTAACTCATTTACTCCTGGGAGAGTGAAGTACAAGCTGAAAAGGAAGTGTTTGCTTTGTAATTGGTGCAATGTCAGGGGCTTCACATTCTTTATCTCCTTATCTCATTTAATCCCTTATGAGGAGGAGAAGGAGGAGGAGGAGGAAGAGGAGGAAGAGGAAGAAGAGGAAGAAGAGGAGGAGGAGGAGGAGGAGGAGAAGAGAACAAGAAGGAGAAGAACAAGCAAGGGGGCTTGGGTGGGCCTAAGTAGTTTGCACAAGATTACAAGCTTTCGGAGTCAAACTCTGATGCCAAGGCTGTGGCTCAGTGTCTTTGTTTATTAGGTCCGTTACCTGGATTCAGTCACTTGAGGTGGATGGAGATGAGACTGGAATAGGCATTTGGTGATTACTGTACTGGCTGCAATGCCATTGCTATCCCCAGAACAGAGAGACTTGTCACAGAGTTAGGGACTGTCATATTAGCCTCAAGAAAGGAGGAAGTAGAAGGCAGAGGAGCATCTGGGACTGAAGGCAGGACAGGTCCTGAGTAGTAACTTAAGGGGGGGCATGTGAGCAAAGACCCCAGAAAAAATGGGCTCTGACTGGAAGTGCCTGACTCCCTCAAAGTGTGAGAGTACACTGTAGGCTGTTGACTGCAGGGGCAGCCACGGGTTCCTGAGGCACATACTCATGTGGGCCACGAGTACAGACATGCTCTGTCCTCTTCTGTCACAGCCTGCTATCACAGGCACAAACAAGTCAGCTCTTGGCTCACTCTGACAGCAGTTCAACTCTTGGCTCTCACTTTGGCTTTCTCATTCATGGTACCACCTACACACAGCCTGTGTGCATTTATGTGTGTGTGTGTGTGTGTGTGTGTGTGTGTGTGTGTGTGAATGAGTGCGTATGTGTATGTGTGTGTATGTATGTATATGTATATATATATATATATATATACATATACATACATATGTGTGAACACATGTATGTGTATGTGCATGCCCAGTTTCTGTGTTTTCCTTAGCCTGCAGAATTCTCTGCTAGCCTTTCTTGGGTGTGCAAACCCTTTCATACAACACAGCTTCTTGGCTGATGTCTGCTGGTCTTTCTGTCCAGTCCACACAGCTCTCGGTTCTGGAGAATCCCTTCACCTTAAGAGCCTGGGTGTGGTCTCTTTTGTTCTTCTTTCTATCACCTCCAGATTTCCCAGTGGGCTCCGATTGCTGAGGAGGCTGTCAGGCCTGCCATTGATCCTGAAGTTCCTGGAACTCTTGGACCACTCTCTAGGCTGGCTGCAAGTGGGGCAGGTTTCTTCCCGGAAGTGGCATCCTTAGGAGCAGCTGGCCAGGGTATGGCGACGTGGGTGGGGACAGCACGGCTGGAAGAGATTTGTCTGCTTTTGATTCTTTTCTGTGAAATTTTTGTCTCTTTGCCACGGCACTCCATTCATTTCAGCTGATGTAACCGTGATGTGTGGGAGCTCCTTTGACATCTGTGTAGAGCTAAGGCAGATCTCTGACCCAGCAGCAGGAAACCTTGGTTCCAGTTGCAGAGGAATCCCTGCCTTCTTATCAGATCTTCTAGGCCCAAGAGTCTCAAGGCTAGGAACTGGGGGTCCAAAGGGTTTGGGAGTCTTCTTCTTCATCTTCTCTGCCCCTTTCTTCTCCCTCCTCCTTTCTTTGATTCCTCTTCCTCTTCTTCCTCTTATTGTATCTCCTCCTCCAACTCCTCCTCTTCCCCCTCCTTTTCTTTTAGACAAGGTTTCATTACATAGTGCTGGCTGTCCTGTAACTTATCATGTAGGCAGATTGGCCTTGAACTCCCAAAAATCTGCCTGCTTCTGCTCCTGAGTGCTGAATATAAAAGTGTGCTCTAATAATCTTTAGTTTTGAGGCGACCCCTTTCATTTAAATTTGTCTGCACCCTGATCACTCCAATCAAAACTCTCGGTGACTTTTTTTGTACACAGAGACATCACATATACTTATTCCCTTGCATGTGTAGATGCCACTTAACCTTGTCATGCTTTGCAGGAACTGCCTAACCCAGCTGGGTTCCAGGCTATTTATTTCTGGAGGGGGTCTTGAGCAGAGGAAAGAGCCTGGTGTGTGTGTGTGTGTGTGTGTGTGTGTGTGTGTGTGTGTGTGTTTATAAGCCATTCTACATCATGGTGCATCCCTGTTGAAATATGCCTGAGGACACAATGATCTGGATCTGGAACTCACCAGATTCCTCTCCCCTCCCTGTGTCGTCTCCCCTATAATTCAACACTTGTCTTTGTTTCCTGCACCCCTTGGTCATGAGCACAGGCAAGCTGGAGGAGCCTGGGAAGGGTGTGCAGGGACCGCAGGATTCTGGAATGTCCTGGCAAGGGACTTCCCTGACCTCTGTTTTAGTTGTCGGGCTTCCAAACTTTTTTTTTTTTTTTTTCAGCTTGGACACTCAATGGTTATTAAGTCTTGCTTAGACATGTAGACAAGCAAAACCCATAAAAGCCATGACGCTTGTGGTAAGGTGGGTCCTGCCCAAGTCTCTCCCATCTGCATGCCTACATGCCCCTGCTTGAGCTTCCTGCAAACACAGCCTTCTTCTGGCAAAACAGTTCAAACCCATCTGCTAGTCCTCACCCTCTCACAAGCTCTTCACCATCGTTCCCTTGGCAGGAGCCTCAGCCTTAGGTCAGGCATGATAGTGTAATAGATGTAAAGCTCTGAGCCCAGCACTTGGGACACAGGCAGAAGGGTTGCTGTAAGTTCAAGGCCATCCAGGGCTATCTAGTGAAGTGGAGACAGAATGCAGATTTGGGCCCTTCAGAGCTGTTCAGTCAGAATGGTGGGGGTAAGCCCATTTGAGAACCAATGGTTGTTGGCATAGCACCCTCCTTCTCTTTACAGATGACACCCAGAGGCCTTGAGGGCAAGATGTGCCTTGCTCAAGGTTATCATGCGGCATCATGGACAAGCCACAATACCAGGTGTTTCACCTGTGATACGAGAGTGCTAAGGCTGGGGTCATTCCTCTGTCTTCTCCTCTGAGTTGGCATGGATATTCAGCAGTGGCTGTGTTTGGAGACATTTTACTTCAGTTAGGTTGAGTGCTGATTGGTGAGGGGTACTTCCAGGCCTGGTCATTCAAGGAGGGGTGTGTACAAGAGCCCAACTGGGGTGAAGACTTAGAGTGTGGCTTGTCATCACACATAGGGTAAGTCTTGGGAGGCTTCTGGGAACAGGTACATTTAGAAGAATATAAAATTTGAGGAAGGAGTGGTGTGTTTCAGAACAGCCAGGGAGAAGTGCTGGGAGCCTGCTGGGCGTGGAGAAGGTCCTAGTATGAGCACGGTGAAGAGGGGAGGCGTTCATGGGGTACAATGATAGTAGAGGCCCTGCTACCAGGTCCCCAGAAAACCAGCAACTTCCCTCTCCTAGAGCCAGGGAACATTTAACATCTCCAGTTAATTAGCCAGTGCCTGCTAGGGATGAGGGAGGAGAGGGTAGCTCAGAGCCAGGAGGCTTTGAAAAGGAAGGGCTGCTCCCTGACAAAGCCGGCCTGCAAGGTTTCAAAGGCAACTTCTGAGCAGCCTGCACGTTTCATGTTCATTACACCCTCACTTCCCAGGTTCCAAAGACAAACAGTGGGATTTAAGGGGTTTCATTCCTTTTTAGAGCCATTTCATTCTGAGCTGAGCTTTCAGCTGGGAGGAGGCACAGCAGCCCTCCCAAATCCCCAGCCTAGTCGGAACTCAGCTCTAGCCTCTTGGTACCCTGCAAGCTTCCAGCCCCTGCCCCACCCCCTGCCTGTAGTTCTTCGGGGCTCCTGCTCTAGGTTGGGTGAACAGATGCCTCTGGCCAGCTGTGGGTGTATGATGTAAGATACAGCCCTGGTACTGCTGAATCCTAAGCGCTTTGAGGACAAGACCCAGCATTCTTCTTCAAATCTCCCTGCTTGTTGATGCTCAGTAAATGCAAACGAGTGAATGGTTGGGAGGAAGAGTGAGTATGCCCATCATTTGCTTCCTGATCACATCCTGCTGTTTGTATGTCCCAAGGAAACTACATTTCCCAGACTCTCTTACCTTCTGGCTTCTGGATGAATCCAGGCAATTAAAGAGAGCCACTGGAAGAAGGTGGTGGGAAGAGAAGCTGAGATCTCTCTCTGTCTCTGTGGGTCTATAGTCTACACTATCTGCCTCTCCTTCTTGACTTCTGTGAACAAGCCCCTCCTCTCACAGCCCATTTCCCTCTGGTTGACTACACTGGCTCTATGTCCTGTCTGGTGGTCTCAGCATTGAGCCCTTAGAACATTGCTTCAGTTTTAGCTCCATGAAGGGAATGGCTTCCTAAGTTGCTAATGTGGGCTCCCTACCTCTTCTGTCGTAAGCCAGAATTGAGCCCATCATTTAAATCCCTCTGTTTGAAAGGCCTTGAGTAGTTTCTGATTTCTCACTGGCCTCACTAGGGTGAGTAAGTTCTCACACTGTATGACCTCTTCAGAAACAGATTCAACATGAACTTCCAGCTTTGAGCGAGCTGGATCTGCTGGCGACCTGGAGCCCCCTCTGAGATAGCAGCCTGCCCTGGTGGAAGCCCTTGCAGGCCTTTGGCAACTGATGACACCACAGCCCAGGGGGCCCTGCCTTCCCATCTTGGGACAGTGCTTTCATTCCCTGTGAGCCTGGTTCTGCTCCCTGCTGAAAAGTGCAAGCTGGCCCATCTCACACCCACCAGGGTAAATTCTAGCAAAGAGTCAGGCCACAGGAAGTGTTAATGAAGCCCTTACACAGCTGGTAATGGGGAGGGGAAATGGTGCAGCTGGAAAACACTGTGGGGGTGCCTCAGGAAGTTAAACATAGAAACCATCACATGATCTTGCAATTCCACTTTTGGGTATATATTTTTAAAAACTGAAAACAGAGTCATCAAAACTTATTGTACACTCATGTCCTTAGTAGCTAAAATATAGAAATAACCCATATTTCACCTGACCGCTATGAGATAAATAGGCAAAATGTGATGGCACAGCCAGCAAAATGCTGTTCACATTTTTTTTTTTTTCTCTGTGTAGCCCTGGCTGTTCTGGACTTGCTTTGTAGACCAGGCTGGCCTCGAACTCATAAAGATCCACCTGCCCCTGCCTCCAAAGTGCTGGGATTAAAGGCATGTGCCATCAAGTCCAGCTTACTATTCACACTTTAAAAAGAATCTACCTATCTATCATCTATGTACCTATGTATTTATCTATGTATGTATGTATGCATGTATGTATGTATGTATGCATGTATCGATTGATCTATCTATCTATCTGTCTGTCTGTCTGAGACAGGATACTCTGAAGCCCAAGCTGGCCTTGTAATTATAGCAATCCTCCTGCCTCAACATCCTGTGTTGCAATTATGGGTGTGAGCCACCATACCTGACAAGGAATGGGAATATGGCATAGGCTACAACAAGGATAAGCCTCAGGATGTTTTGCTAAGTAAAACAAGCCAGGCACGGAAGGACAGATTTTGTGTGATTCCATTCACGTGAAATAAATACTTCAGGAGTCAAAACTCATAGAGACAGGAAGTAGAACTTTGGTTGCCCGGGCTGGGGGAAGGGCAAATGGAGTCAGTGTTTGCCAGGTACAGGTTTTCAGTTTGCAACATGAGCATAATTATGGAGATGGATGGTGATGACTGTACAGCCTCATGCATTCAGTATTGTGGAACTGTGTACTCGGCAGTGGTAAGTTGTACCTGTGTATTTTTGTGATATATATAAATTAAAAGCCCAATAGTATAAGATGTGGCACAAAGGCACAGCAAGATGCAGAGAGAAAAAGCCATCTCTGCCGGCCAGACCCTGTTCTGGCCTTTCAGTCTCCCTCCACGAATGCTCACAATGACCTTGCTGGGTAGTTCGTCTTACCCTCATTTTACAGAGCAGGCTGAGGCTCTGAGAGCTTAAGTGACCTCTTTCTTCATTCACAACCAAATGGCTGCTTGCTTCTGTCCTTCCCCTCTCACTCTTGGCCTCCCTCTGATACTTGCTGATCTTCACAGTCCCCACCCCCCTACACGGCTTCGCTCTGGTCTCCTCCGGTCTCCTAATGGTCTGCCTGCCCAAGCTTCCCTTCTCCCTAGCCCATCTTTCTCACCCCTGCAGGACCATTTTCCACAGAGATGAAATGTATCTCTGCTTAAATCCTTCCAGCAATTCCAGTTGTCTGGGAGTAAGGTCTGACCTCTCTCTGGCAGGAAGACCTGTGAACTGTCCCAGCTCCTCCCCTTCACACCCTCACCTGTAATCCAGCCTCATAAAACCATGTCTTGAACAGAGAGCAGAGGTGGGATCATGTATCCTTATCTTTGTGAGGGTTGTCCTCTCCAATCAGGGATCCCCCTTCCTCATTGCCATAGGGTACTCTCAAGGCACGGTCACAGCCTCTCCCCCTCCAAGATGCCTTGCCCAGCTTCCCTGAGCTGGGTTGGGTCCCTTTTCCTTTGTCTACGAACCATCTATCTCTTTGTTTTTGTGGCATCCAACACAGAATATTGTAAGAGTCCATGCATATCTTAATTTTCCCTCCTAAATGTCAGGCTCTTGGGGAGTAGGAGTGGTTCAGCCGTTCATTCATTCAATCATTCATTCAGTCGTTCATTCAGTCGCTCACTCACTTCAGACTATTGCTTAGGCACTAGCTTTATGTCAGGCACCACATCCGCTTGCACCCTGGAGTACACAGCCTACTGTATGCTGAGCAGGCACAACCATAAGCACGTGGTTATAGATCGAAGAAGAAGCCAAGGTCATGGAGCATGTAGATACATCACACATTCTCCTTCTTCAGGGTACCAGAAATACTTAACAGTCCAGAGTGCTGGCTCCTTTGTTCCCTGTGGGCGGGACTCCCTCTAACACATGTCTTCTGGGCCTGGGGTACAGAGACACAATAGAAAGGTGCGTTGCCGTGACAGTGCTGCAGTGGCTCTAGGTGTAAATGAGGATGAGATTCGCCACCTGGATGAGCCCAGGTTACCGGGCAGGGGGCTCAGAGCAGACTTCCCTCCCTCTCTCTGAGCACGCCTTCCCAGTAGGACAGAAAAAACAGAGTCCTTCAACTCCTCCCTCACTGTGTGACCTTGGTTTTCTCATTCCTCAAGGGGAGGTAAGCGGGCTGTTGAGTACAAGGAGGTTTAAGTTGATAAACAAAAAGCTTCTAACCGAGGCCTGGCCTCGAGTGCGAGCTCTGAGCACCTATTGTTCTTCCTTGAAGGTTCCCAGCAAGTACCCACATCATGTGGTGCTCCTTGCTGACCCCAAGCCCGCTCAGATCCTTCTGGCTCCGAGTACAGCTGGAGTCCCATCTTTTCCTCTAGCTCAGAACCTGTGAGTGACGGGGGCTTAATTAAGCGTGCTTGACTGGGGTGTGGTTATGGAGCTCTGGGTGACTCAGCAGAATGGCCAGGGTGGGGACGAGGGGTTGGGGTGGCAATTGCCTGGGCACCACAGTTCTGTTCACTTGTCCACGATGTTCATCCTGGGGCAGGAAGGGCGAGCAGCCCTTCAGTTGTTCCTGTTTTCTGAGCAGTGGTCACCAAATGTCCTACCTCCAGGGCTGCGACTGCACTTGCCCTTGCTGGGCGCTGTGGGTGTCTGAGCGGAATGATCAAAAACGGGTCCCATGTCATCATCACCCTCACGAACCACCCCCATTGTACGTAGGGAGAGGTTAAAAGGCCTTCTTCATCTCCACGCTGGGGCACATGGGAGATCCACAGGAAAAAACAAACAAACAAACAAACAAACAAACAAACAAACCACAAAACCCTTTCGGCCTCTGGTTACCCTGTCCTAAACCGCCTCCCAGCATGCACTGAGCTGACAGTATGTGCTTACCTGTCAGTCCTCCCCAGTGCTGCAGGCACCCCCGGGACTCTCGCGGGAGAAGAAGCGCCTCCAGGTCTTGACACAGGCTCAGAGTAGCTGTGCAGTCTCGCCTGGTTAGTTGGGTGAACCTCAGCCCAGGCAGCAACTGGCTGCTTGACTCCCCAGGACAGGGGCCAGCAGACTGTAGCTGCGGCCCAAATCCCACCTGCGGCCAGCCTGTCTTACGGTGACCCTCAAACTGAGAAGACACAAAGTCTGTGTGTGTTTGTGCGTGTGTTCCTGTGCGTGCAGCTGAACGTGCACTCGTGTGCACGCACACCTGGAGGTCAGAGGCCAACCCTAGCTGTCATTCCTTAGGTGTTGTTCACCTTGCTCCGCTGAGACTCACCACATAGGTCAGAATGAATGTCCAGCAAGGTTCAGGGGTCTGCTTGTCCGTGACCCCCCCAGTACTGGGACTAGAAACACACAGCTACCCTTGGCTTTCTCACATGGACTCTGGGGATCAAACACAAGCTGGGCACTTTAGTGAGTCATTTAAAATGAGCTCTTAATTGACAGGTAATAATTGTACATAGACAAGGAGTACAACGTGATGTTTTGACACATTTATTCATTGTGAGTGTCTATGTTTTTAAAAGAATGAAACAGCAAGATCTATTAGTGGGTATTTGTTGCCCCACCCCGTTGACTCAGATTGACTCTCAAGACCCACATGGCAGAAGGAGAGAACTGACGCCTGCAAGATGTCTTCTCCTCTCCACATGAGCTCCATGGCATACGCCTACTACCCCCAAATAAACAAAAAAAAAGTGGTGACAGAGGTGTAATTCTGTGTTCATCTTCAGGGGGGCCCCACTGTGCCCCTCCTTCAGCATCAACACCCCAGCGGTGTGTACAGCAGGGGCTCAGGAAATGCTGACTGTGGATGGTAGGGCGTGGTCCTCCTTGATTCCCCCAGCCCTCCAGCAGGCAACACCCAGCCAATACCCTTCCCTGGGGACCCCACCTGTTTCGAATCCGACACCCTCATGCTTTTTGGCCTGTAATGTGTGAGGCATATGCAGGGCTCTGTGAGGACTTTCCAGGGTGTGGAGGATGAGGAGGGAGCACTCAGAGCTGGGCTCTGCTACCACAAAGTAACGGGACCCTCAGAGACTTTGTGTCTGCTCCTGTCACATATGGAGAGTGGTTCCATGCCTCCTTTGCAGGGTCCCGGGAAGAACTAAAAGAGGCCATTAACAGGAGGCAGGCGGTTTGTGATGCGGGGAGCTGCAGCTGCTATTACTGTGGGAGCCGAGGGAGCTCTGTTTTGCCATTAGTTCCACTGATATGATAATGTAACTTATTAGGTGGTCCTCAGAAAGGCAGTCAAGGTGGAAAGTCTCAGGGTGAGTGAGATCTAGAGGTGTTTGTGGCCCTAGGGAAACCTCTGACTATTCTCTGTCTTCTCAGTTAAGAGGTCTGAATAACATGGGGAAGGAAAGTACATAAGGATTTGGGATGGGTGCCCTGCTAGAGTTTTCCTGGAGATAGGATCAAATAGGCAGGGCCTTCACCATCGCCTCTGCCTATCCGGAAGGGTGGTCTGGCTTTGCTGCTTAACCCCATTACCCTCCCATTCCCTAGCAGCTTGTACTGATGTAAGATCTGGCTTCATCTTCCCAGAATCTGGTCTTTGTTTGGCATTTTCTTTCCAACAAATGGCCTGCTCTTTAAACAAAACAAAACAAAAGCTACCAACAAAAACTAAACAAACCCTATATTGACGGGAATTATAACACCCTCCTCTGATTTTCATAGATGTAGATAGATACTGATTTCTATAATGGTGAAATGACTTACTTAAAGGGACTATCCCAGGATACCCTGTCCCTCACGCTCCCTCCCCTTTCCCCCAATAAAAGGGTCTCAATCTGAAGCCCAGGCTGGCCTAAAACTCATGGCAACCCTCCTGCCTTAGCCTCCCAGAAGTGTTAGGACAGTTTTGGGACATGTTCCACAATGCCCATCCAGGATCTGATCTCTTTATTTCTAGGGTTCTCTGTAAACACCCTTTCTTTCTTTATCTGCTTCTGGTTTTCCCAAGAATCCATCTCCTTCTTGCCCCACCAGGGCTGCTGTCCTTCTGCCCACCCGGGTTGCTACAGCACAGCTGGCTCCTGCTACATAGCCCATGGTGACAAGGGTGGAGCTTTGGGGACCTCCCTCGCTTGGCCCTGACACATGCTGGGGCAGCAGGGAGGAGATGTCAGGCTTGATTACCGTGACGTGGAATATTGTGCTGCCAGGGGGCCCTGGTGTCACACTGCATTAAATGGCACTCAGGGCCTTCTCCCTCCAGCCAGGAGATCAGCTGGTCAGCCCTCCCCTTGTCCCATTCAATCCATTGCTCAGTGGCACTCTTGACCCTGGGGAGACAGTCAAGGCCACTTCATAGCAGCTGAGTGCCCAACTTGGGGACATCTCGATCCCTCGACAGTCTTGTCTGGCTTCTCAGGGACCAGGCTGTCACCCTGTGGTTGGTGGAGAGTGCAAGGCTTAGGGACTTGATCCTTCTCCCTACGGGCTCAGCTCACAGATGCTGTCCAAAGGAAGGGTGGGTGAAGAATGGATGAAAGCCTCAGGCCCTCCTGACCGAAGAGGGGACTGCCCGTGTCTCTTAGGGCCCCCTCTCCTGCCTCATTCACCTGCAGCCTGTCTGTACCTCCCCTTTTCCTCCATTTAGGTGTTAGTTGGGAATGCCAGGGCGAGATGAGAGTACAGATACAAAGAGCCACACTCACGGGGAAAAGCCATTGGTGGTGGGGGTCACGGCTTTGGGTGGCCAGCAATAGGAGAGGAGACATGCGTACTGAGGGCAGATGGCCTTTGCTGTCATCTGATCGCTACACCCACCCTCCTCATGAAGCCTTCCCAACTGCCCCCCTCTGGATCTGACAAGGACCCTAGACCCCGTCACTGTTACCAACATGTCAATGTCTCCAGTGCCCTTCTGTCTCCAGCCTAACCCCCCCCCCCCCACCACCATAGCATGTAACAGGGTACTGAAACCCTAAAATGTCCAAACCTTCCCTGGCTTCAAGTTTCTTAGTAGGTCCCACCGCTGAGAGGCTGACATCTTAGCCTGTGAGCATAGCACATATATGGCCCATAGATGGGTCAAGTTCAGCCTTGTTCTCTGCCCCTGCCACCCCTACCCCATGCAGCAGCCTTAGCCACACAGTGCTGGCCCGAGCTGACGCCACTGCCTGGACTGATGGTAACCTGTTTGCACTGGGAAAGTCCTGCCATGCTTCATCTCCCAAGATAACCCCCCCCCCCACAGTGTGCAACCTCTGCTGGTTTCTGAGCCCAAATGAGCTCGCCACACAATTGGTCACAGCTGTGTTTCCATGTTCACAATTATTCATAGTGTTTTGGTTGCTCGATGTTTCTCTCAGAGTCCTGACAGGGAGCCACTGAGTGTTGAGACAATATCTTAATCACCTGTACTCTCACCAACAGCTCTGTGCCCTGCCAGTATGGCTGAGACTGCCAAATTAACACACTCATTAAAGACTAGGGTCATCGGAGAGTTGCTTCAAGAATCCTTCCTGTCCCCCATTCCTGCCCCCATCCCATGTACTGAGTAATGTACTGAGTATGGGCTCAGACCATACAATCCAGATGCCCCAGAAGGGATTTGGAAACCAATACTGCTCCCCCCCCCAACAGGAGAATGGGGTCTCCTAAGAGCTATTATCCCCACTCCTATTGCTAGGCTCTGTCTTCATCACTCTGTGACATCCCTGGGTAGCACTCTGCCCAGGTTTCTGGCATTCAGAACTAAAGCCAGCCCCAAAGTCCGAGCTTCACTGACGATGACATCATTAGCCTCGACCAGCACCAAACTAGGTCAGGGCTTTCTGGCAGGGGCAGCTAGCACTGACTGCCTGGCATGTCGGCCATGTAGTTGCAGTTTTTGGTGGTGACAGCCAGAGCCTGCGACAGTGGGGCATAGTAGTGAGGGGAGGGTGGTGCAGGGCGGTGCAGAAGGCCCAATGCCACGGCCAAGGCAGGCTAAGGGGCTTTTCCTGTTCAGTGCTTGTGAGCCAGTAAGCTACTCGGCTATTCATTCTTCTGTTTCTTTGTGTGCATGTGTATGTGTTCATGCATGTGCTTGTGCATGTGTGTGTGTGTGTTTATGTGTGTGTGTGCTGAATGCTTGAACATACATGCTGGTGCTCATACACATGCTTGTGCGGATGCATGTGGAGGCCAGGAGTATCTTTCCTTACTGCTCTCTGAGACCATATTCTTTGAGACAGGTCTCTCACCAAAACTGGAGACCATTGATTGATTGATTGATTGATGAGCTCCATCGATACTTCCTCTGCCCCATCCCACCTCCATCTTCTGGGGTTATGGATGCTCACTGTCATGCCTGGCTTTCACGTGGGCACTAGGGATCTGGATTCAGGTCCTTGTTGCTTATGTGGCGGGAGCTTTACTGACTGAACCGTCTCCCCAGACCTCATGGTTTTCCCCCTTGTTCTTTACATAGACCAGCTGGCCTCAGGCTTACAGAGATCTGCCTGCCTCTGCCTCCCAAGTGCTGGGATTACAGGTGTGCGCCACCACGACTGGCGTTCTCTTCTACCTCTTTATTCAGCAAATAGCAGCTGCTTGTCTTCTAGTCACTGTACTAGGTGCTGGCATAGGAGGAAGAGATCTCTGTCTAGATACGGAGGTAGAGACGTAGCCAACCGTAGTAAAACAAGCTGAGTGACTCCAGGGAGCAAGTGCATGTCTGGGATACTCTGAGAAGGGAAAAATGGAGAGAGCCTATGGAGGTCAGAAGACTCTGTATTCCGAGGTCTCGCTGCTTGTGTAAACTCAGCAGCCAGCTCTGGGGCCCATTTCTGCTCACCCATCTATAGTGCCTATTCTGGACCCCACCTCTGGATCAGTCTTAAAGGCATCCTCTCACTCCACTGCCTTTGTGGTCCCAATGTCCAACCTAGTAGCCACAGAGGCTTCTCCAAGCCCCTGACTTTATGTTATGGATCAAACCCAGACCCTTTGGCCTGGTAGGCAAGTTCTGCCCAGTCTTTAACCATCATCTCTATCCTTTTCTTTCTTTTCTTTCTCCTCATCTTCTTCCTCCTCCCCGCTCCTCCTCATCTTCCTCGTTGTCAGAGTCTTTTCAGGTCACTAGGAAGCCCTGACTAGCCTTGACCTGATGCTCTTCTTCCCCAAGCCTTCCACGCCCCGCACCCAGCTGCAGTTACCTTGGGGCCTCCCGCTTCCATTTCCACTCATTTGCGACCTAGTCTCCACATGACAGTGGAGCTAATCTTGTTTTCAATATACATTTTATTCCTAACAGATAATGCATGCCCTTGGTACAGAGCTGAATGATTAGAAACAGCAAATCAACAGGAATCAGATTGTGCCTCTCTGTTGAATGACATCTACCCACCTACTTGGAGTAAAGCCCAGACTCCCTGCTGGGCCTGCAGATCCCACCCTGACCTGGAGTCAGTCTGCCTCTGTAGCCTGGGGCCCACAGCAGCCCTCCCAGTACATCTAGAACACCCTCTCTCTTGTCCACAAGGACCCTGTATTTACAGTTGGCTCTGCTTGGGGTGCTGTTCCCAGACTTCTGAGCTGCTTCCTGTCAATCAGACAAATCCAGCTTAATGTCATGACAGTAGTTATTTTTTCTGGTTGCTACGACAAAATGCCTCATAGAAGCAACTGAAAGGAAGGAAGGCTTGCCCTGGCTCACAGTTTTGGAGGAACTTCAGGCCGTCAGAGCAGGGAACGCACGGGTTGAGTAGTTCACGGTGGCGGCAGGATGCGGTGGAGCTGCCCCATATCTTGATGGACTGGAGGCAGAAAGTGAGGTAGGAACCAGGGTAAGGCTAATCTTCACAGGCCATACCCTAGTAATATGCTTCTACTAGGTAGGTGTTACCCCCCAAAAATCTCTCTAGCCTTTAAAACAGCTCTGCAAGCCGGGGACTGAGCATTTAAAACACAAGTAACGGGGGTCATTTGAGATTCAAAGAACAGACTCTGCTTCCTCAGAGAGGCCTTCTCTGGTGGAGAACCTCAAGTAGCTACCAGACACCGTCTATCATGATATTGAACAAAAATAGCTTCATTGAGGTCTAACTGACATTAAAGGCTACACATATGTCCCATGTTCGTTTGACATATATGTACTCTGCAAGACATAACCACAGTCAAGGCCATGTGTGAAGAGGCTGAGGATCAGCTCAGTGTAGGGTACTTGTCTAGTGAGCATGCAGCCTTGGGTTCTATCTCCAGCACACACACACACACCCTGCCAAAAAGAAAACAGTTTTCTCATGTACTTTTTGTTCCTTTGTGCACTCTGTAGTTAAGCACTAGCCTAGCATATGTGAGGCCCTGGATGCCATCTCAAGCTCAGAAACAAAGGCAAAAACACACAAAACCAAAACTTTTTTTTTTCTTAGATATGGTAGTGCGTGCTCTTAATCCCAGCACTCACTTAATAGGCAAATCTCTGTTATTTTGAGATCAGCCTGGTTTACATAGTGAGACTCTGTCTCAAAAACAAAACAAAACAAACAAACAAACAAACAAACAACAACAACAACAAACCCACTACAGCCACCATTAAAACCTCCAACAACATGAAAAAGAAACATCTTGGATTCTTTCCCAAATGACTATATTATTTTATGCTCGCAGCGGCATCCATGTATAGATGAGATCAGGCACGGCCTCAACTAGAATCAACATAGTCACTCTTTCTGGTTTTAGTAATTCTAATAACTGTGTCACGGTTCCTCATTACGATTTTGATTTGCAGTCCCCTGGTGACTATTAACACTAAGAATCTTTTCATGTTCTCCTTTTCCCCCCATATAGCTTCTTTGGTGAGCTGTTCAAATATTTTGTATCTTCTGTTTTAATTGGGTTATTTTTTGACCGTTGAGTGCTTGTTTATGTTCTGAATACAATTCCTTTATCAGCTTTGTGATTTGCAAATATTTCCTCCCGGTATTTGGTCCCCTTTTCATTCTCTCCACAGTGTCTTTCCAACTCCGGAAATTCTAAATCTTGTTGAGGCCTAATTGATCACTTTCTTCTTTCATGATTATATCCTTGATGTTATAGCTAAGAAATCTTTGCCTAATCCATTGGTCATGAATATTTTCTCCTAGGAACTGTATAATTTTACATTGAAGCTTATGAGGTGTCTTGAGTTAGTTTATTGTTTTTCAATTAGTTATCAAAATAATTTTTCATTTTGAGTATACAGTTTGTAATACGAATAGGTGTTCTTTTTTTTTTTTTTAAACCTGTGAAAAATAGCAGCTGACCAGACATGGGTTTTTCTGTTCTATTTATTCTTTTCAATGACCTATTTGTTTTTCTTGGTACTGGAACCACAGTATTCCAGAAACTGTGGCTTTATGATAAGCCTTAAATCAGATCATGTGAGTCTTTCAGTTTTATTCATTTTCAAACTTTTTGGTTCTTCTAGAGCATTTGTATTTCCAAATAAATCTTAGAATATGCATGATGATCTTGATTAAAAAAAGACTGTGGGATTTTGATCAGGATTACACTGATAAATCAATGTAGATAAATCAATGTGGATAGAATTGATGTCCAAGTAATAATGACACATTATGCCTTCACAATTATTTATGTTTCCTTCTATTTCTTTTAGCAATATTGTAGCTCTCAGTGCATTCTTCTTACACATATTGGGTCAGACTTATCCCTAATTAATATTTCATACATTGCAAATATGTTAGTTTTTAAGGTTTTAGTTTCCAACTGGTTGATGACAAAATGCATTTGATTTCTGTATCCTCACATTGTAGCCCATAACCTTACTAGGCCTGATTATTAGTTTTTTTAAGGTTCTGTTAGATTCTGTGGGTAGATGATTCTCTAATCTATGAATAAATATGACTTTAATTCTTTTTTTTTTCTTGCCTTATTGCATTGGCTTGAGCTTCCAGAGACAATGTCAGACAGAGGTGATGAGAGCAGAGATTCTTGCCTTATTTCTGATCTTAGATGAAGAGCAATCAGAATTTCATCATTAAACCTGATGTCGCTGATAATAGCACTGCGTCTGAGCTACATCCTCTGCCTTAGATGTTATCTTAATCTTTACAAGACTATCATGTCATGCTGGGTATGGTGTTGCCTAACTGTAATCCAAGCACCTAGGAGACTAAGGCAGGAGAATCGTTTCTTCAGGTTAGACCAGACTACATATCAAGATTCTATCTCAAATTGACAAAAAAAAAAAAAAAAAAAAAAAGAAGCATAAAAGAATACTGTGACATCATGTTTCCGTTTTATCCTCATGAAAACTGAGGCTTAGAGAGGTGACGTAAGCTTCTTAGTACTCCATAATCTAGTCGGTGGGTTGAGTACATTATGTAGCTCCTACATAGGTTTCTCTTTCGTGTGTGTGTATGTGTGTAAACGTTCTTGTGTGTACACGTGTGTTATTGCATGTCGAGGTCAAATGTTAACTTCAGGTGTCTTCCTCTATTGCTCTGTGGAGACAGGGTCTCTCACTGAAAACAAAGCTCACCAATTCAGCCTGGCTGGCAAGTTCCAGGAATCCTCCTACCTCTACTTCTGAGGTTACAAAAACCTGCTGTGGTGCTGCTGGCTTTGACTGGGTGCTAAGGATTAAGACCCAGGACCTCATGCTCACTTAGCGAGCTCTTTACTCACTGAGCCATCTCCCCAGCCTCTTACACAGGTTTCCTATGGTTAGTGCTTACCTGATAGGACAGTAAAAAGTTAATGCAGCAGAGAAACTAGGCTGAGCTTTCAAACTGCAGTGTGAATGAGGCTCACTTGGAGAACTTACCGAGGGAGCCAGGAATCCCCCCCCCCAAGTTCCTCCGGTGGTTTTGAGGTACATCTACATGAGATCCATGGAGATGCCTGATTCAGCCTGTGCAAACATAGGGAGGCGATGTCTGGTATGAATGGATCTAGAAACACTGGAGGGAGGGGAGAGACCTGAGACTTCAGCCCTGAGGATGAACCATTTGCAGATATGCATACACAAACCCAAGAATCCCAAGGGCAAGCTGTAAGTAAGGTCAGGGGCTTTTATGAACACTCCCCCTACCTTCCATTCTGCTTTCCCAACTGGCTAGTGGGGTTCCTCAGCTTTTAATACATACAAACTGCAGAGGTTTTCAGCCTTTCCTTGTCGAAGGTTCTAGAAAACTTACTGGTTTCATTTCTTGTTTCCTGCCTGGCTTTATGGGAAGGTGGGACAGATGTACACAAAGCAGGTGAGGAGAGATGCTGGGTTATTTCCAGGATAGAGGAATGTCTGCATTTCTTGCATCTCTCAGGGACTGTGCACAGCAGCTTTCTTAGCATATGACAGAAGGACAGAGACACTTGAGGCCCAGGAAATTGCCATTGGATATACTCTTCTCTGGAAACAGTCCCTGTGTCCTTCCTCTCGGCTTGTGCAAATCGGGAAAGGAACTAGGAAAGAACTGGGATGCCTGGGATGGAGCTGGGAGGTAGTCCGGGGAGAGCATTTGAGTAAGAGACACAGGGATCAGCTCTTTCTTGTCCCCAGGGGCCTGGTACTGTGAGTTCTAAAGCCTCAGCTGGTGGCTGCCCTCCCTGCCCACAGTGTCACGCTGGATGAGGCTTCTGCTGTAGTAAGGAGGATGCGGCAGCCAGGACTGGTACCCTGTGGAGCAGGCGTGGGGGTGAGTAAAGAAGGACATGGGAGGAGAGAGGGTGAATTTCTGAACCAGGTGCCAAGGTACACTGCTGTGGGGCTAGGGGTGAGGCACCCTCCCCTCCCAGAAGCAAGTGACATAATGCCTGGCTTGGCTGTCAATTGGCCTGGAAGCTTACAGAGTCATTTGCTTGTTATTGCCACATTGGCCAGGACAAATGGAAGGGCACTTGTCCCCTGGGGTGGTCCCTGCTATTCTGCATTGGTACTGGGCTGGACAGATGTCACTGCCCTCATGTCTAAAGAGGAGACTCTTCTCAGTACAGTGGCTCTTTGTTTTGTACCATGCTCTCCATGATGGGTTCCGAGGGAGGGGTCTTGGGTAGCTCCCAAATGGTAGAGGAGGCAGGCCACCTGTGTGTGGCATGAGAGAGGGACACAGGCACATTTTTATTAGAAGATGTGCTTTGTGTGCCATTTTATTTGGTTGGTAGCTGTATTTGTGTAATCCAGTAATAAGTCACAAGTGACCACGGAGGAAAACAGCAGCTGAAATCATGAATGTTACCATCCCATAGCCGCTACTCATGAGTCTGAGCTTAATTCAGAGAGGATGTCTGTTCACGGTGTTACCAAGTTACACACATATATATGTGTGTGTGTGTGTGTGTATACATACATAATACATTTATATATACATATATGCATATATACATATATGCACATATACATATATGTATATATACATATATACATATATGTATGTATATATACACATATATATGTATATGTATGTATCACTGTGGTTAGCCTTGGACCCTATCTGCCTCCAGGATCCACCTTCCAGGGCACACAGATGTTGGCAGGATTCAGGCCCTATTGTCAAGGATAGAGATCTTTTCATAATGGCTGCCATCCCAGGGCCTCTCTCAGCCCCGTGGTGCCCACAGCTTCCTGCGGCTAAGCTCCCGTGAGCACTGTCATGTGGCAGCTCATTTCATTGCAGTGGCTGGGGGAACCCGGCTCCATCCTCAGGAAGGTTCAGCTCCAGTTTTAGAAGTTATCACCTGATTAAGCAGGTCCACTCAGAGCATTGTCAGTCAACTCAAAGTCAGTTTATTTTCAGGTCTCAGATTTTATGATTTATAATTATAAATTATAGTACTTATAATTCCTGTCTTGCACTTTATATAAGGAAGATAATACATATTATATATGACATATATCAGTATTTGTATATATTTATAGAAACATAAGAGAACAGTGGACTTGGGAGATGTCTTAGAATTCTGATATCACAATATTTAACTTCATGAAGAGAGAGAGAGAGGGAGAGAGAGAGAGAGGAGAGACTGAGAGGTATGCTTGAGTGTTTAGAGGTGAAGGGATGATGGGTGCTAGCTCCCATTAGTGGAACCAGAGATATGAATAACCACTTGTGATTCTGTTCTGCAAGCTCTCCCTTCCTTGCTTATAATGACAACAGTTGATAATTCAGAGTTTTCATTATAAACAGTGACTGTAGCATGGATCAGAACCAAAAAGAGCATTTGCTGTATGTGCTCATTTCTTACAGAGAATTGGTGGGAACCCACTCAGCCAATGACTGTTGCTGTTAGCCATCTGCTGGGACATGCAAATAGCTTATAGAATCAGAAAGCCACAGACTTTGGAGCCAGAAGGGGCTTTGGGGATGCTGTAATCTAATCCAGGCATTGCACAGATGACAGATCTGAGACTCAGAGAGGGCATGGGAGCTGGGCAAGGTCACACAGTTGGTTGGTAGCAAGGTTTACTGGAACCGACTCACCCGCCTGCAAGCAGGTCTTGGGTGCGGACTGGGAGAGGCAGTTGCAACCTAGACCATTTCGTGCACTTTCTGTGATACCAGTTTGCCTCATTACAGAGTCCCTGGCCCTCTAATGGGACCGGCTTCACAGCGCTCTTAGTGTGTAAATTATTAATCAGCCACTGCCTTGCCTGTCCTGGTTGGCTCTGGGGATGAGACAGAGGGGGCTGCAGTGTGAGCACAGATGGGGTGGCAGCAGGAGGAGGGGGTCCACAATCTGCACCATGGCAGTGTTGGTGTGTGTCTGCCCACGCATGAGTGCCTATGTGTACAAGTGTGTGAGTATGAGTGTGTGTATCCAACTGAGATTAGTCCTGAATGCAGGACTTACCCTTGCCCACTCCTTCCGCACAACGTCCATCCTATCCAAGACCGTGCCATCTCCATCCCTGCGGCATCTTTATCAGTATCACAGATGCTGATTCACAAGATGCCGGTTGCCAGGGAAGGTGATTAATGATGGCAGCTGTGGTCCCTCACACTCTCCCAAGCCTCCCTGACCTTGTTCAGCCCCTCCTTCTTCCTGGTTGCCTGTCTCTACCATTCCCTAAGGAGAAAGATAAA
Organism: Psammomys obesus; assembly: GCF_907164565.1. Lineage (NCBI taxonomy): Eukaryota > Metazoa > Chordata > Mammalia > Rodentia > Muridae > Psammomys > Psammomys obesus. Next base: position 5,684,140 of record NW_026596039.1, on the reverse strand, counting down.
CATTCAAGGGCAAGGCAGAGGGAAGGAATCGGGCCCTGTGGGATAGATGCCATGAACCAGGCACTGTGCCAGGCTCTTTTATTTATTCTCATTTTCCAGCACATATATAGAGAGGTTGTGGGGTATGCTGCAATTCAGGAGGACTGGACTATGTTCTTCCTATGTCCTCATAGAGGGCAGTGCCAGGCTGGTTTCCTACGGGTGGACATATATGTGGCTCCTGTTCTTCAAATGTGCATGCTGTCAGCACGCTTAGCCATAAAGATGAGTGCCGGAGACCTTCACCATCTCTCACTTAACTGGAAGGGTGAGGACATCCCTGGAAATGACTTCCCCAAGGTCATCCAGAGCTTGCCTCTCTAGCTTCTTCCTTGATGCCACTCTCATACCCAGTTCATGGTCCTCTGCTGTACTGGCTGCAGGTCAGTTCTTTAGGGAAGGAGAAGCTTCAACCATAAGGATAGTCTCTCATCACCCACTTCTGAGCAGCTCTGCCCAGTCTTTCTGTTGAGAGACGCAGAACCTGCAGCCACAGTGACTAGAATGGACAGGGCCAGTGTGTGACAGAGTTTCTGACACTAAGACAACTCTACACAATAGACATTCATTTCATTGTGTCATGTGCATGTGTGGGGGTGGGATGGGGGGGAGAATTGCAGAGTGAGCATGGCTGACATGCTAATACCCACCCAGAGCCTGGTGCTCAGTTTCTGAGCTATGCCACACAGCTCAGGCTCTTCATCTGCTCTCATATTGCTCGGGGATCCAAGAGTCATGGAAGTGGGTGACACAGTCCAAATCAGGGGCCTCAGGGCTATTTTCTACCTCTGATGACTGTTTCCAGTCCAGGGTGGCAGATTGGGAAGGGGCTGTCACAGCCCTAATTTTTCTGCTCCCAGTCTATAACTTGGTCCTTCAGAGATTTTGGATGAGGGAGACGTTAAGGAAGAAGATACAGTTCCAGAAACCATGCCAGGCTGGTCTGAGAATGCAGGGAAAGACCATGGCCACGTTGAGTTTAAAGCTGGGTGTGAGCACAAAACCTCTTTTCTTAGCCAGGCAGAGCCGTGATTTCAGCACAATGGACAGAGCCCAGGCCAGCCCTAGGAAGGGAGGGAGGCCTGCAATGCGGGTAGGTACCACCACCAGGCCCACCCAGGTGCAAAGCTCAGAGCTGCCCAGAAACTCTGGGCTGTGAGGGGAGGTGGTTAAGGGGATGGGCCCCAGGCTCCATGGTAGACTGGAATTTAATGAAGGGACGAAGACTTTACTTCTTGGGACTGACTGGTAAACAGGAAGGGTCCTGGGATCAGAGTGGTCGTTCAGGAAGGACCCTGGACAGCAGCAGCTGGGCCGCCTGTGGTCTGAGCCTCCCACTATGATCTTCCACTTGCTGTGAATTTCTGCTGTTCAGTCTTCCTTGCTGTGAACGTCTTGAGGACAGGAACTAGGAAGTTCTCATTCACGGTGTGTTCTCAACACCTAAGAGATAGCCTGGCCTAAGGTATATGTCCCCAGGGGTTACTGATTAGAGCTGAGGAGCTAGAGCCACAGACAGGGGAGTTTGGATTAGAACCAGATGGGACAAAACCAGGGCCTCCGCTGGTAGCTCTTCCCTGCCACTCTGATCTTATGGAACCCTCTTCCCCAGCCAGTGCACCTCACCTCATCCCACATCATCTGGGCTCCTCTCCTGACTTCCCTGGCTCGTCCTTCAAGCCTTTCCCAAGGCCACTACCCCATCCCCAACTGCAGTGAGTGAGCTCTTCCTTACTAAATTCCCAGGGTGCTGACTCCCTGAACCCTGCACTCAGGGGCACTGTGTGGTGTGTGTATGTGTGTCTCAGTTCTTTGCTGGGGGGCTTGTATTCTGGCTTGGATCTGAAATGTTCATCAGACACTTGTGTCTAAGGCTGGGTGCCCGGTGCGACAGTGCCCAGAGGTGAGACTTTGGGGAAACAATCAGGTCATGAAGGCTCTGAGTTCATCAATAGATTAATCCACTGATGGTTCCAAAATTGAATGGGTTATGGGGAGAAAGAGGGGATTGTAGGAGGTGGTGAAGAATGTTCGGAGGAAGTGGGTCATTGGGGGTGCCCTTGAAGGATCTTCTCACCCTCCTCCTTTCCTCCCTTTTCTTCTTCTTCCTCTTTCTTAGACTATCTCTTCTACTCTGTCTTTTTCACCCTTCCCCACTCCTCTCTCCTGTCCACCAGAAGGCCCTGCCACATTTTCCCTACCATGATATGCTTACTCACCTAAAGGCCCAGAAGCAATGACCTCTGGGTGACTGAGGAAAGCAGGGAGTAAAAACTCTGAAACTGTGAGTTCAGACCAGATTTTCTTTCTTGCTACTCTCAGGTGTCACAGGAAAAGGCTGTCCAGCATACAGTACTTTAAAGTTTTCTACAGGCTTTTCTAGTATATTTTACTTAACCCAAAACATTCAAGACAGTCAACGTATGTTAAATATTTAAAACTTATGAATGAGACATTTGCATTCGTGGCAAACCCGTGATTCATCATATACATTTGACAGCACCTTTCCTTTCCTAGTGCCCTAGGTGTCATGTGGGCTGCACAGTGTGTTTTAACAGCTTTAATACTGAGCAACCATGAGCCTCAGCCATCTGCACTCAAAGCAACTGTCCCACTGACATAAGGTAGAGTATAGCAGCTGGTGAATACTTGTGACAGAAAGTGTCCATGCATGCCTGTGTGCTGTGTCAATAGGTTAAGAGAGCCCAGGGAGCCAACATCCAGATTCATGCTTCATCCCTCCTGTGCCTCCCAGCATGACCATCAGCTGGCATTGGCCCGAATTGCTTCTGTTGCTGTTCCTCTAAGGGGGTGGGGGTTACTTTGCTTCCTCTCTATACCACAGAAGGCTCTAACCTGTTATCTCAGCTTTCCCACAAATAGAAGGTGCTATATTTCTTTTGCATAACAGATTTCAGCCTATATGACCCCACACTCTGCTTTTCATTACCCCTCCTTCTTTTTGCTCCCCCAGCGTGCCCTACAATATTGGAATGCTCTCATTCTACTGCAACTGCCTACTCACAGATAGAAAAGGTACTTTCAACAGTACTGAGTTCTCCATTGCTGGGGCGACCTGGCCTCATATAATCCTCTGTGTGTGATATATACGTGTATGTGTGTATATGGCATATACACATGTGTTTGCATGTACATGCCCCTGTGCCTGCATGTGCAGAAGCCTGAGGAGAGTTTTGGTATCTTGCCCTATCAATATCTGCCTTATATCTTTTGAGGCATGGTCTCTCTCCGAACCTGAAGCTTCTTTTCTTTTCTTCTTTCTCTTTTTTCAAAAAGATGTCTTTCCCCATCATAAAATTCTATCCCTTAATCCAAACCAGTACCCATAGGGCAAGTAGACAGGCGGGTCTGAAGAAACATAAGAAGGCACTCTCTTCCTGTTGAATATATACAGTTTGGCTAGGTAGATAAAAACAGGTACGGAGGAAACTTCTAAATAGGATTAAGGCTTAGCACAAATGCAATGGGATACAGAGGAGGGATGTGGGCAGTGGTGGAGTAGAGAGCCCTGAAATCAGCACTAGGGAGGAGGAAGTGATCATGGCTGCACAGCTTGCTCGTAGGGCGACCTTGAATAAGACCTCTAAGTTTCTGTGCTTTGATATTTTTGTTACTGGCCCCATCCCCAGGGGCTGATGGCAGTGCCAGCCCCACAGCATCGTCATCTGGGGACATGGCAGCAAATGTGTTTGCAATAGTAAATGCTTGCGTGCTGCACCCTCAGTGCCTCCCCCGAGGCTCTGATGATTCTTCCAAGCAGCGAGTAGCCTTGCTTATCACCGTCTACTTACGATCGCAGACCCAAGACCAAGTAAAACAGCTTCAGAGCTAGAGACTTTGACCTCCTCCACTGGGAGACTGTCCTTCTGTGGGTACTGCCCAGGCCTGGGTACTCCTGTCTTGTCACTGATAGCTTCATTAGCTTCTTAGGTCAAGTCAGTTTTCAATAACATCTTGAATCTATTTTCCATGTGCCTCTGAGAAGTGAGTTCTGCTCTGTTCTGTACCCATACAGTCAAAACCTGAATGGCGTTCTTTCTTCCTGTTCATCTGCTACCATGGGAGAAACCCACTACCCAAGTCTTTTTGGGCTTTGACTGGGTTTTCATGTTGATATAGGAGGCTCTCTTTGCTTAGGGCTATCTGTGGGTGTGGCCATGGGCTACTCTTCAGGCTCCACTGGGCCAGCCATGTCTCTTGACACAGAGGTGACATGGAAAGGAGCTGGATCACCTTTTGCATTTTGTTTTTAGCCTTAGTGGTTTGCAGCTTTCCTTTGCCTTGACTAGAGGCATCCAGTGCTTATGGGCTATGTCTCTGTTCCCCATGAGTCTATATGATGGGTGCCCATGTGACCTACCAGTTTGACTACCTTCTTCTGTCCCAAATGCTGGACCTTACCTCTGGGATTGCTGCAAATGTGCCCTTCCATCTTGCTATCTGGAAGGCTGTGGCCTCCAGTATTACAATGAGGCTCTTCTAGCGGCAGGCAGCCCCTCACCCCTGCTTCTGCCAATTGAAGTAGTCCTACTAACCTCTAGAGACTACTTATGTTCATGCTCTGAGACACGAGCCTCTCCCATCCCACTAGGTCTGTGAAATGTCTCTTGATACTACAGTTCAGGTAGAGTGACACCACGGGCCACAGGTAGAAGTGCTAGGGGTGGGGTGGGGACTGAGATGACGATAGAAGCAGCTGGGATTGCAGTCAGAGGTGACGCTCTTGAGCAGGGTTTCTTCTTTTCTGGAATTCTAGAAGCGGGGGTGGGCAGGTAGAGGAACCTCCTAGCCCAGTCCCTTTCCTTTGTAGGTGAGAAGCTGGGACTTGGTGCTGGAGAGAGAGCTCAGTGGTTAAAAGCCCTCAGTGCTCTTCCAGAAGACCCCCACGTTCAGTTCTCAGTACCCACAACCAGCTGTAACTCCAATTTTAGGGAATCTGATGCCCCCTTCTGGCCTCTTCAAGCACTTCATGCATGTGAGGCACATTCATACATGCAGGCGAACACTCATACACATAAAATAAAAATAAATGCAAATTGTAATGAAAAGAAACTAGGCATGGGGGAGGGAAGGTGACCACCCACATGGCTGGGTTTTACACTGGCATTATCATGAATGGACCACCGGCATGCTCCATGGATGAAGTTGATTTAGGACCTTGTTTAGACTTCAGGGTTTGGGACACTCTAGTTGTAGTTCTGCAGGTTTGGAAGATGCTTCTACACCAGCAGCTGGAAGCCTAAGGTGTGGCTACTTCCCAGGTATTGCACATCAGAGAAGGGTGGCGCAGTTGGGGCGACTCTTAACACATAAAACCACATGTGAACTGCTTGCCCCACCCTCTGGGGTTTTGTCTGAGTGGAGAGGGCTTTCTGTTTGCTCTTAGCAGATACATGGGAAACTGACTTCCTCTGCAAGACGGGTGGTTCCTCATCCAAGTTAGGAGCAATGTCTCTAGCTAACTTACTAGCCAGGCAAGTTATTCAGTTTCTCCGAGTTTCAGTTGTCTGATCTGAAAATGGGGGTGGCAGGTCTCTCCTCCAGAGGGCGCAGCAATGTCTTCAGTCTATTCAGGCTGATGTAACAAAGTACCAGAGGCCAAGGGTTTCCTCAACAACAGAAGTTTATTTCTTCCGATTCTTGAAGCTGCCAAGTCCAAGATCAAGGTACCGGTAAGTCTGACATCTGATGAGGGCTCATCTCAGGGTGTCTAGATGGCCACCATCTTGCTGTAGGCTCACGTGGTGGAGGGAGAGGCAGCTCTATGGCGTTATTATTATTTTTAAATCTGCTGCTGCTGCTGGTGTGTGTGTATGTCAAGGCACAAATGTAGAGGTTAGAGAACAACTTTATGGATTTGGTGTCTACATTTACATGGGCCTGGGGATCGAACTTGGGTCACCAAGTTTGTGCAGCAAGTACCCTTACCCACTGAACCATCTCACCAGCCTTGGTGTGTGTGTGTGTGTGTGTGTGTGTGTGTGTGTGTGTTTTAATAAGGGCACTGATCCAATCTTGCCCATGAAGACACCATTCTCATGACTTAACCACTTCCCAAAGGCCCCATGGCCTAATCCCATCACACTGGGGATTAGATTTTGATAAGAATTTGGGGGCACATTCAGTTCTCAGCAGGCAGTAGTGAAATGGGGGAGAATGCTCAGTGAGGTGGCGAGTTAAGCGTCATTGTTTGGAGGGGGGGAGCCAGTTCTCCTCAACCTCGTAGCCCAGTATCCTGCCAGTCTCTATTGCTCTGTCATCCCTTGTCATCTGCCCTTCAGGGACTTCCCACGTCCTCTCTTCTGTGTTGAAGTACTTCCCTGGTGTGGGATGCAGAGCGCTTCCTCTTGAGTGTTGCCTTATTTCTGGACAGGTTCTTCTCAGTTTTTCATACGCTCCCCTTCCCCACTCTCTGACATCCCAATCTGACTCTCTAGGTTTTCCCCAGCTAGCAGCTTTTTGGGGAAGTTTCGAGTCTTTAGAGAGGGCCTCTCGAAGTCAAGGTGAGCTATAGCCAGGCTGGCACTAGCAAACCAGCTCTGGCATGGGGGAAGCTGAGTTCTGCTACTGTGTCCGGAAGGTGAAGATGGCCAGGTCTCCCAGGCTGAGCAGCCATGGGGCCTGCCTCCTTGGCCAGCTTAGACCAGGCTTCTGCAGCAATCCCTGTTCCCTGCAGGCGGCAGGCTGTGAGGCCCGTCACTGTCAGACAGCAGTTTGCAACCCACCTTCTGAGGTGTTGAGGAAACTCTAGCTGTATCACCTACCCACCTGCCGTGTCGCGCATGCCTCTGCCATATGCCAGCCTTGCACGTGTGGGTGTGTGTGCCAATGTGGGTCCTCCCAGTCTTCTAGGTGGAGGAATGTGGTGCCTGTAGGGCAGCCAGACAGTCGGTGTGAGCTGAGTGCTCCTCCCTGACGGGGAAGGCGGCAGGGACTCTGCCAGCTGCTGAACATCGGCAGGGCCAACCAGACGTGGGGCACCCTTGCCTGAGACCACGCAATTTAGGGAGACAGTGTGGGTTGGCATGGGTGTAGTGAGTGCAGGGAGGCTGGACAAAAGGAATCACCCTTTAAGGAGACTTCCCATGAAAGGTGCCCAATATGGCGAGACCTGGAACTCTCCTGCCGGATGCACAGAAAGTTCTAGGATAGACAGCGAAGCAGCATTCTTAAGGCATCATGCCAGGAGGCTGAGCCCTGTGCAGGCTGATACAGACTTGTGCTCAGACCTAAATTCTATACATTCCATTAGTGACTGCCTCTTTCAGGCTGGGTGGTGGGTGGCTTCAGAGCTTCACAGACTGCCTGTGAGATGGAGGGGAGGGTTCAGCTGGGCAACTGGAGCCATCACCAGAATGACCTAGAATACAGAGCAGAGCCAAGTTTGCAGGCCTGGATCCTGTCTTTGTCTCTCCTGTCCAGGCTTAGGTCTGGCTGGGTCACCTCATACCCACTATCTGATCACCTTTTGTTCCAACATTTCTGAAATGAAAATATGGGTCAGCTGGGCCTTTAGAGTGCCTTCTGCTTAGATGACTCCACAGGCCTGTACTCCTTATCTGTCTTCTTGTCCTCACCTCACCCTGCCAAGCCTTTTCCCCTCCTGGCTGGCAAACCATCCTTTGCTCATGGCCTCCCGCTTTGCAAGTGGCCCCCAAGGGCCATTCCTCTTGCAGGGTTATGCTCTGCTCCCATTCTGCTGGCAGGGTTCTGATCTGGGACTGTCCCCCCTCCCCCTGCGTCAAGCATCCGTCACTCTAAACTCAGTCTCCTGCTGACTTAGAGAATCTGTCATGTCTGTGCTTTAGTCTGGCCTTGTCATTTTGCAGAGAAAACCACGGAGGCCAGAGTAGGGAAGTGATTTGCCTGAGGCTTCAAAGCTGTCACAGAAGAGTTGCAGAAATGGCTCTACCTTGGGCCTCCTGGGTCTCAACTTGGCAAGCTCGGCCCTGCCCTAATCCATACTTTGAGCCTTCTCACCCGCTCCTTCAGGGAGTGCTTGGTAGACCATGGATCCCTTCTAGAATAGGAAAATGGAGCAATGGGGAAGCTGAGAGGCAGCTCCCCTTTTGAGTAGGCAAGACAGGTCCCGTTCTACCCACATGCCCCAAATGTGGCAGTGCCAGCCTCTGCTATCACCTTATGCCAAGTGCCCGGAGATGACCACATCAGCAGTCTCCAGGGAGATGGCAGGATGCTGGTGGCATCGGCGCATAGGTCCTAGGCCTGACCATACTGTGGGTGTGTAACAGCTGAGCTCAGAGGCCAGTGCACGCTGTAGGGACTACTCCTCTTCCCTTTCGTGACTCGAGGGCCAAGAGCTTCCAATGCCACAGCTGCCGCCCTACTGGGACTGCCACCACTGATTGCAGTGTGCACCATTCATTCCATTTTTAACAGCCCTGCTCAGCCTAGGATGCCTGAGCTGATCCAGAGGCGGACCCAGCTTTTGATTGCAGTGCTAAAAATACTGGAAAGGCATCTGATGAGAGCCTAGGGCTCGGCCTCCCCTTCACCCAGACCCTCTGTTCTCTACTGCCTTCCTGCAGAGTGGGTTGGGGGACCCTGGAGGCTAGGGGAAAGGCAAGCCCATTGTGTCAATGAGCTTCGCAAGCATCAAGGAAAACAGCAGAAGGGCCTATACACATATTTGGGGATTTGATGGCACAAGGGTCTTTCTAAATATGAAGGTTCCATTTTTTTAAATACATATTTGTTTGTTTAGTTAGTGTGTGTGTGTAGATGTAAGTTAGAGGACAATTTATGAGAACTAGGTCTCTTCTTCCATGTAGTCTTGGAGATAGAACTCAGGTCCTCAGGTTTGGCAGCCAGTGCCTGTAACCTGCTGAAGCACCCTGCTCTCCTTTCTGAGAGGGGCAGACACAGCCTCTGATGTTTGGGGGCCCAAGTGACCAGCTTGCTAGGTCTGTGCTGGGGAGGAAAGCTGGAGCTTTCCCTGGCTTCTGGGTACCTCTCAGCTTGGTTCCCACTTCCTGTGTATGATCAAATCTTACTGGCTCTACCTCCTAGAGATCTCTCCTACCCACCAGCTCCTTTCCGGCTCTCAGCCTCTGCCTCACTTAGGTCCCTTTCAGCCCCTAACACTCATTTATGTCACTCATTGCTATTGGTATTTTCCAAACCCTCAACTCTTGGTAGGTGACTATTCCACCCTTTAAACCTAATTCCTTGGCCCCTTATACCAGCTTTTTCCTATGGTCTGACCTTGGTAGAGCATTCTAGCCTGATTTTCCTCCCGGCTCCCCTCGGTAACCAGTCATAGTGGGCTGTTCTTTGCTCCTGGTAGATGATCCAGCCAAGGCATCCAACCTCCATTTCCCTAAGGTCTATGGGTGGCTAAAAGCAGATCATTTGGGGGACATTACAAGCTAACATGACTCACAGAGCTCACAGGTCCTTTTTCTGGAGAAACAGTTTGAAAGTACAGGAACACTTGCCCTGGGAACCCGGTTGCCTGCTAACTCCACTAATGCTGAGATCTTTGGGCTTTAAGATCTGTGTGGTCAGCCTCACTGAGCAAGGCAGACACAGGAATGCCCTTCCTGAGCGCCCTGAGGACCCCACCAAGGAGCCTAATGTTCTGTATCAAGGCTTACACAGAGCATGATTAGCTCAGACTCTGTTTACAGGGCTGGCATCCAGAACTCCCCAGCCCTCATTGATTAAGGATGGACTACCGAAAGGGAGGAGAGGCAGTCTTTCTAGAAGGCCCACTTGAACTGGGAAACTATGGAATGTGATAAACCACAAAACATGGACAAACTGTGTAAAAAATCCACTTCCCAGCTATCAGCACACAGTTCCAGCTGCCAACCCTGACTTTGTGCATGCGCGTAGGTGAGAGAGGCTGATGTAGGGTGTTTCCTCAATTGCTCTCCTCCTTAGTTTTTGACATTATTTTTCTCACTGATCCTAGAGCTCAGTGATTTGGCTAGAATGGCTGGCCACCAGACTTTGGGGTTCCTTACTTTTACCTTCTCAGCAGCTTGGGGTCACAGGCGTGCTTGGCCATTTATGTGATGCTGGGAATCCAAACTCAGGTCCTAATAATTATACAACAGACACTTTGTAACTGAGCTACTTCCTCAGATCCTGGACCCATTTTTTTTTTCCCTTGAGACAGAGTCTCATGTAGCCAAGCTCGCTTGGGGCTTGACTGAGGATAACTTTGAACCCCTGATTCTCACTGCACTTATCAAGTGCTGGGATTGCAGAAATGCCACCCTGCCTAGCTCACTCCTGATATTTGAAAGCCAGGCTATTAAGTCGTTCCCTGAGCTGTCAAGTGGTCACCCTTTTGACATGGGCGAAACTAAGACCGAGATTGGAGAAAAGAAAAATTTCCATTAACGACAGCCCAAGTCTCCTGGGTTCTTGGCGTTTCATCTCTCCATATCTTTGTTTAGTGCAATCAACCTGCAGCCTGTCTGTGGATGCATTTGGCCAAGGACAGCAATGAATGCAGCCCAACACAAAATTGCAAACATACTTGAAATATTATGTGATTTTTTTTTCCACAATATTTTTTGGTAATTCAATTGCACTTAACTGTGGACTTTGTAGATGACAAATCCCATCACACTGTTAAAAGGTGACTCTTGCCATTCCTTCAGTCTGCTGTATCTGTCCCCTTTTGACTACGGGAGCCCCTTCCTTCCTGTCTTTTAGAGGGGGGCAGAAACAGCTATGGAGTGCCTTAGAGCTGTCCCTGTCTTGGAGTTCTCCCTTGGTCTTCCCAGGAAGCCCTATTTCTTAACCTTAGGAAGGCCTGTGATGCTCTATGCACTTGGACCTCCCTGTGAGCTCCTGAGGACCAGCCTGAGTTGGTTTCCAATGTAGGCTGGGGATAAAGAGCTCATTTGATGCTGAGTAGGGGAATGAATAATCCAGGGTCTGCTTTGGGCTCTCATCTGCACACCCACACAGCTGCTGTGTAGGCTCTGTCCTCCCACCTCCCTTGGACTTTGCTGCACAGTCCAGTGCACATGCCAGCCTGGGGCAGAGGGCTTCCCTGCCTGTCCTTTTCCCCTCTGCTTGAGGGGGTAGTAAGGCAACTGCCTGCCTGGGGTCACAGCTTTTCCTTCCCACGCTGCAAGCCTCATCTTGGGAAAGTAAGTAGGAGCAGAGATGCAGATTAGCAGTCAGCCTAGGAGCTAAGTATTGCCATGTCATTTCTCCAGATGTCATAGGCACAAAGGGACTGGGCACCAATGTATCACATCTACTCCAAGGTCATCCTAGGTGTGGGTTACAAAAAGGCCATGCTATTTTCCTCTCTTGTACTTCTCCAGGTCATAGGCAGGGAGTATTTGGCTGCCCAGGATATGGCCTGTCATTCCTGCCCCAGGATAAAAAAAAAAAAAAGCTTCATCAGAAGACTCAAGAAGACCTTCTAAGTGAGGGAGGGCCACGAGGCACTGCCCTGCCAGTACCTGGCCCTTTAAGGTCATGGAGACCCTCTCACCTGCTCCCTGGCTCTGTTTTCCTGCCTTGCTTTGCAAATCATCTTCTTTTGCTAGCTCATCAACACTTGCTCCTAAAATAGTATCTCCAGTCTGCCCCAGCCACTCTGACTGCCCAGCCCCAGCCCCAGCCTCAGCCCCAGCCCCAGCCCCAGCCCCAGCCCCACTCTGGACTCCCTGGGTCTGTGTCCCAGAACAGCAAACTCCTAAGAGAGAGTATCTATCTGATAGAATCTCCTGCTGGGTCAGGTGTACACTTTGGATCCAATTGCCCTAGGCTAGGAGCCAAGGATAGTCTTGAATTTCGGCTCCTCCTGTCCTCACCTCTCCCCCTAGCGCTGAGATTAAAGGCATTGGCCATCCTATCTTATTATTTTTAATATTCGTTTTTATCATTCTCTGTGTGTGAGTGTTGTGCACATGTATGTCTGTGCACCACATGCGTGCATAGTGCCACCTGAGGTCAGAAAAGGGCATCTGATCCTTTCAGTCTAGAGTCACAGATAGTTGTGAGCTGCCATGTATGTGGTATGTGCTGGGAACTGAACTCAGGTCTTCTGCAAGAGCCGTGGGATTTTTTAACCAATGACCCTTCTCTCCAGCTCCAAGACTCTGAGACAGAAGTCATGGCATATGAGTTATGAGACGGGGTTACATGAAGTGTGGGTCTCTTCTGGCTCTGGAGATGCCCTGCTGTGACATGATCTCAGCAGCCATTTGTTGAGGAATGGAGGCCCCTGTTCCCACCCTCATGAGTATGACACTTGGAGCATCTTCTTGGTCTGAGCAAGCCTAGATGCCTGTATCCCTGGCAACGTCTTGACTGTAACCTCAAGAGAGGAATTGTATCAGATTTACTCAGCCAATGTCTTCTCCCAACCCTCCCAAACCACGAGACAGTGAATTTCTCTATGTCAAACCCAGTGAGTTCGGGGTTGTTTTTTACATGGCCAGTTCATCCCTGATCCCTCCTGACATTTTGAGGAAAGGATTTTATCTTCTGTCATTTCTGTTCAGGGTGGGACCAGTGCCCACAGTCACTCCTTGGTCTACACTCATTCACCTGCTTTAAAAGGACTAACTGTCTCAGTCACTGTTCTATTGCTGTGAAGAGACACCACAGCAACTCTTCTTTAAAAAAAAATCATTTAATTGGGGTTTGCTTACAGTTTTAGAGGTTTAGTCCATCATCAACATGGCGGGAAGCATGGTGGGCTGCAGACAAAGAAAGGCGCTGGAGAGGTAACTGAGAGTTCTACATCTGGATCTGCAGGCAGCAGGAAGAGAGTGACACTGGGCCTGGCATGAGATTTTTTTTTAATTAATTTTTTTTATTTTTTTGCATAAGATTTTAAAACCTCAAAGCCCCCTTCCAGTGACACACTTCCTCCAACAAGGCCACACCCACTCCAACAAAGCCACACCTCCTAATCCTTTCAAATAGTGCCACTCCTTAAGTATCCAAATTTATGAGCCTGGGGTGATGGTAGGGGGCATTTTTTTTTTATTCAAATCTCCACACTAGGTAAGCCTGAGCAAAAGTGGTACCACTTACACCTCCAAAGGCCTCCAGCCCGCTGGCCCTGGGAACCATCTACTTGCCTTCTTTCAAGGAAAATTCTTTTTCCCAGTCCCAGGGCCATCGCAGCCTCAGCCCCAAGCCTCAGGTATATGTACTAGCTGAAGATCTTTGGCCATGTTTATTCCAAACCCTTGCTTTCAGTTGGGAAAAAATGGGCCTCTCCTCTTGAACACCCCTGGATTGCTGGCTGCATCTGGTAGCTACAGCTTTAAAGTCTAAGAGAGAAAAAACTCAGAGAAGAAGTCAGAAAGCTTCATCTTGATCTTGCTATTCATTAGACCTTGTTGGAGTCCCAGAATTTATCTTGCCTTGTTGCACCTCTGGTGTCTGTAAAATGAAGCCTGTGGTATCTGTCCTGCACATGTTTAAAATTGTTGTAATGGGGCTGGGAAGATGGCTCAGGGGCCAAAGCGCTTGTCATGAAAACACGAGGAACTGAGGTCAGCTCTCCAGCAGTCGTGTAGAAAACTGGGCATGGAGGTGTGTGCCTGTTATTCCAGCAACAGGGAAGCAAGACAGGCAGATCTCTGGAGCTTGCTAGCCAGCCAGTGTTGCCGAATCAGCTAGCTCCAAGTTTAGCGAGAGACCCTGTATCCAAAGAATAAGGTGGAGTTTTGAACTTGTGTGGGTCTCATGCATGTTGTCACACAGCTGGGAGTCCATTTGTGCGACTGCCCTGCTGTGTCTAGAAAACACTGTTTTACTATGGTCATTTATGCCTCTGGCTCTTGTAATCTTTCTGTTGTTCTTCCACAATAACCAACAGAATTAGGAAGTTCAAAGTGAACTTATGAACTTAAAAAAAAAATGAGGACATGAAGGTGGGTGGGTGGGTGGTGGGTTAGGGGTGGATCTGGGAAGAGCTTGGGAAAGAGGAATGAATACGATAAAAATACATTATATAAAAAATTAAAAAATAAAATGGATGGTGCTGAAGAGGTGGCTCAGTGTTTGAGAACTTGCACTGCCCTTCCAGAGGACTGGAGCTCAGTTCCTGGTACCACAAGGGTTGCACAACCCTTTGTACCTTTAGCTGGAGGGGATCTGGCATCCTCTTTTGGCTGTAGCATGCAGCCATACATCCATGCAGATGTACAAACATACATAAATAAAAAAAGAAAATCAATCTAAGAAAAAATAAGGTTAATGGGGTGGAGAGACGGCCATGGTTAAGAGCACTGGCTGCTCTTTCAGAGGAACCCAGGTTCGATCCCCAGCACCTACATGGCAGCTCACAACCATTCGTAACTCCAATAGTGGGGCACCCCATAGCCTCTTCTGGTTTCTGCGGGCACTGCATACACGCGGTACACAGATACACACAAAGACAAACCCTGACAAACATAAATAACAGAATAGAATAAAAATTTAAAAACATAGGGTGGAACGCAATTGAGAAAGACACTCGATATTGCCTCTCCCCCCCCACGTAGACACACATACAACATACACAATTACTTAAGGAGCGCATGAGAAAACAAGCATGCAAGTGCCTCATAAGCCACTCCACTAGTGGGAAGGTTAAAAACACACTCTTAAGAAATTGCAGCTTTCTTAGTGGCAGGAGCTGCCATCTTTGAATGCCAACTGTGAGCCAAGACGCTACATCTGTCACCGTATTTAATCCTGACGTGCCCTGTGAAGGTTTAGGTGTTTCTGTCTCCCCCCGCTTTAGCATTAGGAAACGGCAGCCATGCTCAGTCAGAGCCCCTGTTTTCCCCACCTGCTTACGTTGTCATCTTTTGAGTCTGGGTTTGGGCTATGGTGACTCATCCTGAAGATTCTGAGAGAAAATGACAGGCAGGACAACAAGTCCTGGCCCCTGGCCCCAATTTCTTTTTAAGTCCAATCTTCTGCCCTCTGACCCCTGAGGCTAGGACAGCTCAAAGGGGCACAGTCCTGGATCTTTTGAAGGTGATGTGCTCTGAGCATCTCTTTTCTTCCCAGGGACAGTAGTGAGGGTTCAAGGTGGGATCTGACTGGAACCCTGTTGGGAGCGGGTAAGTCACAGTTCCATGAGGGTCAAGGAGAAAATAGTCATGGGCTTACAGGAGGAGGAGGATTGGGCAGCGTGACAATAAAGGCAGAAAGGCTGTGGCTTAGCTGTGGGAGTTGGTCCCAGGGAAGTCTGTAGTCATTAACATTGTGGTTTTGCAAATTCTTGAACCTTTCTTGCTGGCCTATGATTCTGCCCCTCACATTCTGCTTTCTTGCCTGGGTTCCGGAGACTTGATCTTGGAATAGTGTTGGGGGAGCTGCCCAGAGCCCTCCTCCTGCTGCCTCAGCACCTCCTTTCAGCTTCCCTGGAGAGCCAAAGCTCTATGTAAATTCTGTTAATGCTCACAGTGTGGGTGATGTGACCCTTGTCTTCATAGGCGTGACTTCAGTCGTGTCCCCCTTTGAGACAAGGTTTCATGCACATAGCATAGCCCTGGCTGGTCTCAAGTTTACTATGTGGCCAGGGATGACCTTGAACTTCTGATCCTTCTACTTCTGCCTCCTGGGTACCAGGATTACCATACCCAGTTTATGGGGTGCTGAGGATGGAACCCAGTGTTTTGTTCATGCTAGGCAAGAATTCTACCTCCCAAGATGCATGCTTGAGAGGAGTTTCTGAGAATTCCTCCAGTTATGCCTAGTTCAGGTCTCAGTGCTCCTGCCCTAGGCCCTGTCCCTGTGCTGTGGAACACGTCCCTTGACCTGGGTCAACTTGCCCTTTGTCTTTTGAGAAGTAAGGTTGTTTTGCTTTCCCTAGTCCTTCAGGATGGATGCCAGCCTCTCTTGAAGCATGTCACTCACACAGTCTCTGAGGTGAGGCTGAGACAGCTGTTGAGGGGGAGCTTGGGGACAAGGGGGTTGGTAGAGGCTGTGGGGGAGCTCTGAATACCTCTCTGGGTTGAAAGCTCTCTGGTGACTGCTCCAGGCCTGTACAGGTGCCCTCTGGCTCTGGGTATTCATCACCATCCCAGCACAGTGCGGAGTGAAACATTCGTTCCCCCACACAAGGAAAGGTCGAGAAGTTGCTGAATGGCGTTTTTCTCCTCCTCTGCTATGTGTCTCTGAAGATGAGTCATTCTCTTTCCTGTCTTCCCTGTCACCTCCCTTTCTGGATCTGGGTGGGATCACTATTGAACCTGACTGTTCGGGTCTCTGCAACCGTTCGAGTAGTCTCCTCTGTCAGGAACAGTGCCAGGTACTCAGGAGACAGGGGCATGACTTCTGTATACTGCTTGTGGTCAAGTAGGATAGCAGAACATTACACGTGAAACCACATAGGCCAGCATTCAATTAACACTTACTGTGTGTTATAAGCAAGAAAGTAGCCTGGTTTGTGATCCCACCTATTAGAGAAGCTGGGGCAGGGGATCAGTAGCCTGGCCCTTGGGCTACAGAGAAGTCTCAAGGCCAACCAGAGCAGCTGTGATGTTTAATCTTTATGTCACCTTGACAGGATTTAGAATCACCTCGGAGACACAGCTCTGGGCATGTCTGTGGGGATGTTTTTAGAGAGGTTTAACTGAGAAGGGAAGAGCCACCCTGAATATGGGTGTTGGGGGTGAGGGGCCAACACCACAGGCTGAATAAAAAGGGAAAAAGGAGGAAGGCAGATGAGTGTTGGCATTTTCTTTTCTCCCCCTTTCTGGTCTTCTAAGATGTGGACATCTGGACCATACTCCAGCTGTTGCGGGGCCGCTGGCCACCGGGACTTCCCTGCCACAGTAGACCAGGTACTCTCAAGCCATGAGCCAAAGAAATCTTTCTGCCCCTCATGTCCTTCTTGTTAGGCTTTGATCACATCAGTGACAATGAAAAGAATAGCTGGAACAGCAACTTGGTGAGGCCCTGTCTCAAAATTAGAAAGAGGGCTAGTGACGTAGTACTCACAGGTGGAGTGCTTGCTGAGCATGCCTAAAGCCCAGGGGTCAGTACCTGTTGGTGGGATGGGAAGCCAGGCTCAGGTAGCCTTGGGAGGCAGAAAGATGGACATGCCTTGAGGACCAGACTGGGTTACTGAATGAGTTCTAGGCCAGCTTAGGCTAGAGTGAGAGCCTTTTTAAAAACTGTGGCTGGCTAGGGTGGGGTGCTAGCTCAGTTGGAAAGTGCTTTCTATGCAAGCTTGAAGAATTGGGGACAGATCCCTAGGAAGATCAGCTCGGGCTACATTGTAAGACCCTGTCTCAAACAACAACAAAACCGAAGAAAAAAAAAAGCTATATATTTAACATAAATGCATCTTGTTTTATGTAAATTATATGTTGATAAAGCTGATTCTGGGAAAGAGTATTTTTCTGCCTTAATATGGGTATAGCCTCTTTCATCCAAATAAAGAGACTTAACCGTTCACACAAACAAAACAAGGCAGAGATGGCTGGCAATTAGATTTGCATCTTTTTAAAGCCGAACCCTCTGGCCTGTGGGTGGAGACAACAGGAGAAGAGCAGGTGGGAGGGAGAAATCTGAAAATGCGTGAAGGCAGGACAGGGGGCGTGGGGGTGAAGAGAAGGGCTTGCAGGGGCCTCTGCTCTCATCTGGGACCTGACCTTGGCCTTCAGCTGGGCATGGTGCTCACAGGGATTGTTTCCAAGTCAAAGCAGGAGTTCCAGGGAAGGACCTGTGTTCACAGAGGCATACACACTTGAATGCTCCTGAGAGGACAGTTCCCACATACTCAGGCCTCAGGCTTCCTTAACCTAATACACTCCTGCAAACGCATTCAGGTTCAAGTTTTCTGACTCCCAGGCCTGTGCAAACCTTCTACTGGGTTCGGCAGAGCTTCTGCAGCCAGGTAACTCCAGTTCAAATGCTGACTCCCCACATGGCCTCGGTCTCCTCCACAGTTTCCTTGCCTGTCAAGGAGCCGGAAGCCACGGGGGACAGCGAGGGGCAGCCTCGCAGTGGTTGTGGAGAACAGTGGAGAGGAAGAGCGGGAGGCTCTGTGCTCTGTCCGTGTGCACCCTCAGCACGCCACTTGTGATTCAGGAATTGAATTTACCCTCACTTCCATTCATACTCCCAAAATTAGCAGAGGGTGTGTCAGCAAGGTAATTCATTTCTCCGAGCAGAGCAGTCACTCACTTCCTCCAGTGCACTTGGTGCTCAGTGCTCCTCCTCCTGCGCTGTCCTGGAGACCCACACTTCTCCCAGCCTCCTGCTCTTCTGGCCGCCTCTACAGGCCAAAGTCACCGGGTTCTTGTGGCATCAGGCCTCCAGTCTCCCATCTCAAGCCTGTGCAAGATGGCGGTGCTTGGGGCACGGAGTTCAGCCCAGTTCTGTCTTATCAGCCATTCCTCCTATTCTGCACCTGGTCCCCAGGAGCCAGGCCTGCTCCCATCCCTCCTGGGAAGCTTCGGTAATTGGCTCAATTAATCGGCTCAATTAGCACTTTCTGGATGAGCACATCAGCTTCCTTCCTGCCTGGCCCCTGCCAGTGGGCTTTGCCCACATCTCCTATTGTCGAGTAACACACTGCCTGTCACTAGCCACCTCCCCTCCCCCCCACGCCCTGACACTTCCTGCCATGCACCTTCTTCTGGTTCGGATCCACTTTCTTAGGAGGTCCTCACTGAGTCCCCAGGCTCTATTTGTCTCTTCTACACTATCCTTTGTTGTGTATCTGGGGGCAAGCACCAGGGGCCAGGCAGCTTGTCTCTTGCGGTGGGACTGTCAATTCCCAGATACACTAATGGGACCAGGTTTTGTTGTTATTGTTTGTTGTTGTGTATTTGTTTGCTTGTTTTGGTTTTTGGAGACAGGGTCTCAGGGAGCTCAGACTGGCTTCAAACTCAGAATGTAGCTGAAGAGTAATCTTTACCTTCCAGGTGCTGAGATCAAAGGTGTGTGCGGAAACCGCTGGCTTATTTTAACTACATTGTATTTCTATAGCATTTGTTTTGCTGAAGCCCCAGACAATCCTTTGAATGGAACACTGTTTCTCTCTTCATCCAAGTAGGGGTCTGCCTGGTGCAAATGAGCCACCATCTGAAGCCACACATACCCTCTGCTTAGGAGGTAAAATGCTGGACTATCCTGTACCCTGTGTACCCTTAGGTCTGAGGAGGGGCCTCTGTGGTTTCCTTTCTTTTAAGAATGCCAACAGCTTGCTCATATCTTCTCAGGGTAAGCCTCTTCACTTAGCCTGCCCACTGGGCTGCTGATCACTTCCTAACACCCCTTGATATTTCCAGCCAAGCTCCTGCCACAGGCCCGAGGGGTTTCCAGGTTTCCCTGTACCAGACTTCACTCACTCCATAGCCCCCATACCTTAGCCGCCCAGGAAGTAGAAGGCAGAGTGCACAGCACCCCACCTCCATGGGTCTCAGGGAGAGGCACTCAGCCCCGCTAAACCCCTGTGTTGGGGTGTGGTATGGGGCAGAGCTTGACTTGGTTCTTTAGGGGCATGTGGGTGTCCATGCCACCTTCCAGCTAGGACAGAAGGACCGGTGGTGGTGGCAGAGGATACCTTTGTGCCTAGTACTTCCCTGGAGAAACCCTGAGGTGAGGAAAGAGGGGAGGGAATGGAGTTTGGGGGAAGGGCATAACTTCCGACTTCCGCTCTTCTCAATTCATACTCCTTAGCACGTTGCACACGATGGTAGACTTTGGAAAAATATATCTCAGCGGGCTTCAGTAGTTGATTCCCCCAAGTTAAGTCTACACTCTGAACATAGGAGCATAAGCGTGTGTCCTGAGCAGGACACAGTGGTGCACACTTTTGATCCCAGCGATCCAGAGGGAGTCAGAGGCAGGTGGATCTCTCGGAGATCTGAATTTAAATCCCGGCTCTATATAGTGAATTTCAGGCTGCCCAGAGCTACATAGTGATACAAAGAAATGAGAGTAGGTCTTGATTGTAACAGGGGCCTTTGAATGGCAAGGGAGATGGATCAGTAGGTAAAGGCACTTACCACCAACCCTGACAACATGAGTTAATTCCCTGGACGAACAAACGTGTGGGAAGGAGAGAACCGAGACTCCTGTAATTTTTCCCGAGACTTCCAAATGAACACTACGACACTCAAACACACACACACACACACACACACACACACACACACACACACACTTTTAATAGGAAGAAAAAAAAGCTGGATATATGATACACTTCTTTAATGCCAGCACTTAGGAGGCAGATGTCCTTAAGTTCAGGCCAGGCTACACAAAGAGGCCCAGTCTCAAAGATTTATTTATTTTACATATATTAGTGCTTTATCTGCATCAGATCCCAGTATAGACGGCTGTGAGCCACCATGTGGTTGCTGGGAATTGAACCCAGGACCTCTGCAAGAGCAGACAGTGCCCTTAAACACTGAGCCATCTTTCTAACCTCAGTCCAGGGGTCTTGAGATGATTCATCCTGGATTAGCAGGGAGGAATCTGAGTTCAGGGACAAGTCCTGAGGGAAGCATAGAGAAGACATGGCAAGGTCTGATGGCTCTGGGCTGGCACTCCAGGGCTTATAGACCCAAGAGTGTCTGGAACACCAGAAAGGAGAGTAGAGAGGGAGGCTTCTTCAAAGGGTTTGGGGACAGGGATTTAGCCTTACCACACCTGGATTTGGGATTTCTGGCCTCAAGAACAATGCAGAATGCAACTTTGTTACTGTTACCTAGTTTGTGATGATTTGCTTTGGCCAGAGGGAAGAATTCAGAGTCCCAGTTCTAAAACAGAGCTCAAAAGTCACCTTGGGATCCAAAGTGAGACCAAGAGGGGTGGCCTGGACACCGCAGGTAGAAAGAGGGAGGAGGACCTTAGGCATTGGATGTCCTTCCCTCATGCCAGGCTTTTAGACAGTGCAAGTGGTAGGCCACTGGCTTGTCCCTGTCCTAATGCCCTCAGCAGTCCCTCAGGGCAGGCTGGGGTGTTTGTTCCCTTCCATATGGCAGGGAGAGACCAAGGAAACATTTTCAAGGAAGTTAAAATGCCTACTTGGGATATCCAACACATTTCCTGTTGTAGCTGGGCCAGGGTTCCTAAGGCTGACTTAGGCTCTCTGGCACCAGTCAAAAATGAGTCATGGTTGGGTAAGGGGAACCACAGAATCTTTCTGGGTGGTGACATATGCCTGGCTTCTGAGGCTTTGCTGTGGTCTGAGTGTCTGTGCCTTGCTAAGACTCATGCCCTGGTGGAAGGGACCCTAAAGAATCCTCCTCCCCCAGTGCTGGCTGCCTGAGCAGGGGTAGAGCAGAAAGCGGGAGGCCCCAAAGAAGGAGCAGGCAATCCTAATTGTGACAGCCCATATGGGAGGGCGTGGCATGGCTCTTGGAGGTAAGTCCCCAGGGGCATCTCCGGAGATGGCCCAGATGTGTCCCTTCCAGCCTGGATGTATTTTCCATCTTCAAATGGCTGACATATCACAGGTTTTTGAGACCTTCTGAAGCTGGCATAGGGAAGCAGGGCAGAGAGCACTGCTTGCTGGCTGGATTTTTTTTCTTTTTCTTTTTCTTTTTCTTGGGGGCTAGTTGGGTGAGTTATTTCCCATCTCTGTGTGTCCCCTGGGGGCCTGCCCAGTGCCTGTGGGATGTTTACTGCTCCCTGCATTGGTTTCTGGGTGGCCAGGTGAGATCAGGGCCACGGTGGAGAGCAAGGTGGAGGAAGGGCTAGCAGGAAGACTCATTTCCTGACTGACTGACAAGGCAGATACCATCTCTCCCATCCCCTCCCCCGGGAACCTGCTTACAGAGGAGTTCAGCTCCAGTCATCGCAGCCGTCAAATGCACCTCGCTGTCCTGTGCAGATAAACTCATCACTCTGGAAGGCAGACAGGCAGGCAGGGAGGGAAGTCCGGGTGCGGGTGTGCGGAGGGGCTCATGCCCACTTGGTGTCCTCCACCCGGAGCCTGGAAGCTGGCAAGATGGAAGTGTAATGAGGAACTCGTCCCTCCTCACTTCTGTTCTTTACAAAAGGCTAGGCAGGATGGCTGAGGAGGGGACTCGCATCCCTCATAGAGGAGTTGTAGGTGAATGGATCAACAATAGGGTGAGTTTTACTCCAGACAAAGAGACGGAGGCGGTGTGTGGTTCCCTAGGGCAGGACTTTTAGGCTTCCCCTCTGAATCCAGGGCTGAGGGTCTAGAACAGTCCCTAGGATGGGACTGAAATGTCCCTCTATATTCCCTAGCTGCAAGATGTGCCTACAATATAGACCAAAAACTTTTGGCTCTTTTGAGGTCATAGATGTCATTGAGGTGTGACAAAGGCAACGTTCTCTCTCCTTGCCCAAAGGCTCAGGAGGGCTCACGTGCTTCTGTCTGCCTCGTGTGGGTGCCTAGGCAACCCCTGGAGGCCTTACATGGTGTTTGGTTGAGAAGTCCTAGACTAGCGGCTTCCGGTCTGGGTATACATCCGTGCAGTGTGTATGTGAACTGTAGCCATGCAGGAACACTGCCTCACAGCCTGGGAGGCCTGGGCTGGCTCCTAGTCTAGCTGGGTAGGCATCTCAGGCTGAGAGGGCACACATAGCCCTGGTTTGCTGAGGGATCCAAGAGGCTCACATCCGGTAAGCCTGGCTTTGTCTATGTGGGTATGTACCAACATGGTCACTTTCCAGACACACCCATGATCTCTCCTAGTGACCCCACTGTTACTTTATGGGGGAATGGAAGCAATCATTGTCCTCCTGAAACTGGACATGAAAGTATGCAGAATGAGGAGCCCTCTGTTGTAGCAAAACTCGAGCTAGTATGTGGACTGTCATCCTCCTGGGTGTGTCTCTGCCTGGGCTTCTTCTGCCTTGCCCTGAATTCTAGATGACATTATCTGACTGGACATGCTGGAAAGCCTCCGTGTCCTCTGCAGCTGGAAGCTGCCTCCATCCTGTTGTTACTTCTAAATCCTTTGTGAAGGGACAGCCCTGGAAAGAGCTGCTGGAAGCTTGCCTGGGCCTCTGTTTTAGTCTATTCTTCGGGGGACGCTAGGAGGTAACTCTAGTTGATGGCCTGGAGGCAGCCAGGAAGCAAAACATAGGGAGCAGGGACACCCCCTCCCACTCACAGGCAGGCATCATGGGAGCAAGTTCAATCCAGACTGGTGCCCCAGCTGTGCTTTATGCCATGCAATCCTGGGGCTGTCGGGTCACCAGGGATGAGGTCACGCCATCACCTTTCTGGCTAGCATCCTGACTCAGTAATGCTGATGGGTCAACAGAATGAGGCATGAGAGTCAAGCCAAGGCTGGAAGGCAGAGACAGGCTCTTCCCATGTGTGTCAGCGTTTGTGTGTAAACCTACACTCGTGTTGGCGTGCATGGGTGTTCTAGGTACAGAATTCTTTTGAAGACTGGAGAAAACTGTTCCTCCTGGACCCTGCAACCACATGTGCACAGCGTCACAGTGCAAGGGCCCTGGAGACCACCAGGAGGAGGTAGCTCTTTCTTGTGGCCCTTGAGAGTGGCCAAGGATTGCTACAACCTGGCCACTAAAAGATCATCTTTGTTAAGCAAAAAGCCTTAATTTTTGCTTAATTTTCAGCTTGGGCTCCTTGGCACAGTCAGGAGCTTTCTCTTTCTTGGCCTTGTGGGTACCTGTGAGCAGGTATGACAGAGGCACTCGGGTGGGCCTCCTCATCTGGTAGGGAGGTTCCTTCCCAGAGGATACTCAGGGGTGCATGTTGGAGCCACAGTTGAGGGTTTCGGCCTGGTCCAGTCTAGCCCCACCTTGCCGGTTTTCACAGGCTCCAACAAAATGGTAGGGAATAATGCATGGAGCTCCCCATGCAAAGCGCATGCTCACCAGTGATGCAGGTCCTTGCCCCAACATCTGTTCAACTCACCACCAGAGCACCTTTGAGCAGCTTCCTGCTTTGGGGAGTATGATGCTGTTGACTGTGTATGGCTGTGCATGTGGGGGCAGGTAGAAGAAACAGTTTACAAACACTTGATGTGATGCCCCTGGGTACACAGCATCCTTGGATGCAGGAAGTGGCCTCTACTGAGGCTAGACAGTATCTTTCTGTCCTTTGAGTTCCTTTCCCTGGCCTGGACCAAGTGAGGACCATGTGGGAGCCTCTTGCTTAGCGAGGCCTCCGGGTCTAGCCTGCCTGAGAAAGCAGCTCATGCATTCTCAGCCACCAAGCAGGATGGCTCATACACGCAAATCCACTGATGTCCCCCTCCTGTCCTGTCCTCTCCCTGGTAGCATATGCTATTCTTGGAGGCTGGGGCAAGAAATGGAGAAGATGGGTGGGCTACCTTTGGAGCCAACCTAAATCTCCTATACTACCACCCGGGGAGGTCTGTCCTTCAGGAGGTGGTAAGGCCCCAGTCAGCAGTGCGCTCTCCTGGAGTAGGCCTTGGCTAGGTACATGGTAGTGTGGGGCAGAAGGTTACCCACCCTCACATCCAGAGCAAACTGCAGCAGTATGGCAGGAGTGTGGGTGCCTTCCGCACTCTAGAGTTTGTGTTTATTTCGGTTCTTCCACGTGACATGGAAACACATCCGCTGATCCCCCACTGTTCTGCCTGCCCTTGAGTAGATGGACACGATGCCAAGGGGGGTAAGGCCTGCCACTTCATGACAGTCTCTCTTTCCTGCTCCATTTCCAGTTTCCCAAAGAGAAGCCCCTTGGCTTCTGTAGCACAGGGCCAAGGGGTACTATGTACAGGGCACAGAAGGGTGAAGATTATGTTAGCCCCCCAGGAAACCTGGGTTTCCTGTTAGCCCAGATTTGATGTTAAAAACCAGCACTTAAGAAGCAGTGACTAAAGCACTTGGCATTCCTTCATTCGAACACACTATCAAAGGTGTGCATTGTTATGCCTGGCTCCAGCAGAAACAAAAGAAACAAACAAACAAAAAAAAGCCCTGCTCTCACAGGAGCGCCTTCTACTGACCCTACAGCACAGCTAGGTACTCTGGTCTCATTGTATAGATAAGGAAACTGAGGCACAGAAAGGATCCTCATTCTGATAATGACTGCCATGGTTTGTGTCCACTTTGGCCTCCGTGTCTGCCTCTGTATTAAGTGGGAAGTCAGTTGGAGGAGCGCCAGGCTACTTCCACCTGTGCTCAGCCCATGATGGAGCACTCCTATGGGGCAGACATGGGTAGTGCCTGGAAGAAAGGGCAGAGGTGGCCAAAGAGTTGTTCAGGATGGGGCAGGGCTGTTTCTTGACACTGCTGAAGGTCTTGCTCATGGTAGAGCCAAACCCTGTGGCTTGGAGAAGGTTCTTTCCCCCTTGAATTGCCAGCAAAACTCCCTAGAAGACAGCTGACATAGAATACTCATCATGGTGTAACATCAAGGGCCCAGCTTCATTCTTTGTTAGGATCCCAGAGCCAGGAGGAGGGGCTGTCTTCTGAGAGCTGCCTGCCCAGGACCTCTGCTTCCCAGCCCCAGTCCCTGGCTCTTATCCCTTTGTCCAAGTTCAGTGAGGTATTATTCCTGAATCTGCCTGGTAGGGGATGGAGGCTGCGGCGAGGGTTACACTTTGCTTCGAATTGTCACCAACAGAATGAGTGTGTAAGAGTCAGCAGATGCTGTGAGAATGTCAGTTGGGCACAGAGGTGGAAGGGTGAGTTTCCTGAGGGTTTGGGGAGGTTCCTAGGTGAAACCCCCCTCAAGCTGTGAAGAATGTGAAGAGAGAACAGCTGGATGTGCCTGAGGGTGGTAAGGCTGGAGGCTGGGGAGGGACAGGGAGAGGTGGAGGAGGGGAAAGAGAGGGCCCTGAAAGGGAAGACTTCCCCAGCCCTCTTCTGTTTGCCACAAGATGAGGGCAGAGAGATGGTCTGGGTTAAGCCAGAGAGAGGGCCCGTCCTGCTGCCTGAGTGGTGCCACCTCAGGTCAGTGGGCTTGGCTAGCCCTGTACAAGAAAGGACAGCCCAGCCAGCCCAGTCAGCCAGGGGCTCGAATGAATAGCCCTGAAATCCTTTTCTAACTCCCTCTGAACACCCATCCCTGCACCCACCCTCTGCCACTGCCCTCCTTGTCCACTGAGGCAGCTCAGTAGCCATTCTGCTTTTCCAGGAGCTCCATGTCCTATCTAGGCTTTCCACTGGGAAGTTCATCTTCACGTCTGCCCTGCAACGCCCAGATGGAGGAGCGCAGGAGCCAGAGAGGAGGAACACCCTAGCGGTGGCCCACCCCTCCCGTTGGCAGGGGACTCGGAGCATATTGCTTGTGGCAGCATGTCAGGAAGCTCGATGTGGCACAGCCAGGCAGGCCTGACAGCGGAAATTGGAAGCTGGCTGCTGTTTGACAGGTATATTATTCCTGCTGCCCTCGATTTATTTACCAAACAGCACACAGAGCCCCAGAAAGCTCTCAGCGGAAGGAGAGCATCGAAGCCAAGGGGTCTCTGCAAGGGTCAGACAGCCTCGGTCTGCTGAAAAGGAGCAGAGGATGAGGTGGGGAGGGAAGGGTGGGACCTCCCGAGGGGGTTCACCCAGTCTCTCTGTCTGATACACAGTTTTCTACGAGCATCCTTGAAGTCCCCCCAGATGTTTCCTGAGCATCCCGGGTCCAGATGTGGGGAGACAGAGTAGTATGAGCTGGATGGCTTCAGGGGCCCACTGGCACAGGGGTTTAGTTAGTGAGGACTGACTTCAGTTCAGTATGGGCTCCTGCTCCTGGGAGGAGTACAGGCACCGCCGGTGCCTGGCCATGGGGAAAGGCAAAATATTTCGTATCAGATAGACAGGGATAGAAGCACAGCTTGGCTACATGAGCCAATGTGACCTATAGAAGGGCCAGCTCCTCGAACATTCTCCTCCCCACAGCAATTGCTGGCAGTCACAGCGCCTCATCCCCAGACTGTTGTGGAAAGGAAATAAATAACGTTTTGTTCATTTGAGACAAGGTCTCCTATAGCCCAGACTGGCCCGGAACTTGCTAGGTTGTCCCCTTGATCCTCCTGTCTGCATCTCCCAAGGCCTGGCTGGGATTACAGGTACGCACAGTTTATATGGTATTGGAGATTCAACCCAGGGCTCTGTGAAAGCTGGTCAAGCTCTTTACCAACCGAGCTACCCCGATGAACAGCTTTTCTAAGGGTGGGTGAATGAATCTTAAGAAAATAGAGTGAGTCCCCGTTTGAGCTTGACATGTCTGGTAGAATGAGTCACAGGCTGGGAGCTGGGCATGTGTGCAGTAGTTTAGAGGGGTAGTCAGTGTGGGCATGTAGCTGGGGAGGGTCAGGTATGGATTTGCCCCGAGTGACACAAGTACGCTCAGCAGAGGGGCCTGAGCTGCCTCGGGAGCCTGGGCGTATGTGTCAGTGTCTAAGTGTGTCCACATGCTGTTCATGTATAGGGAGAGTATGCCAGGGAGGGCATGGTGCCTGAATTCGCAGTGGGCACTGTGACAGAGCCTCAGGAATTCGTAGGAGGATGTTTGCTTCAGTGGGGTGTGCTGTGGCATGCAGGGTCATCCACGGGGACAGTCATGTTTTAGTGTGCTCCTACATGCAGACACATACACCTAGGACAGGCAAGCAGGATTATCTGATATCTATGCTCCCGATGCAGGATGCACTCGTTTCTAGAGGCACAGAGAGCAGGGGAGCGAGGCTGCTAGCCTACCTCAACAGAGAGCCGCAGGATGGAGCTCACTGTAAGCCCTTCTCCCTGGCTTCACTCTGGAGTCTCTCTGCCCATCAATTTTTTTTTTTTTCAGGTTCTGGACTGGATCCCTTGGTATTTGGTACTGACCGTCTCACTGACACCATCCCCATGATACTGACTGTGAGAGTCCTTCAGCTTTCATGGCTGCAGAGCTGGCAGCTGGCTCAGGGGTAGAGGAATGCGGGTGTTAGGGCCCTGGAGCAATGGGGTGGAGGTCCTGTAGGCTCTGATTCCTGAAGGCCGTGGGTATCTATCAGCCAGAATGCTGAGGATGGAGTGGTGAGATGCCCAGATGCCTTTGGGGAAATAATTGGAATAACCTGTATATATGATGTGTGTTTGTGTGTGTGTGCGTGTTTGTATGAGTGTGTACATGTGTGTGTATGGGGAGAACATAGGGAACCTCACAAGCACCACCTGTGAATCAGGCAGTCTCAGTGAGCCCAGACAAGTGTCTGTGTGGAGGAAGCTTCTCTCTGGGGCCATCAGGCTGCAGTGGGGACCCTCAGCAGAAGGTTCATGTGTGTCTTCCAGTTGCCACTTCTGCACAAGGGTAAGGAGCTCCCGAGCCTGGAAGAGAGGCAAGGACTTGAGGCTCTGGGCCCTACGTGTTGTAATGTATTTTGGCTTTAACACTGGTTGGTACTCAGTCTCTAGTCCAGCATCTGACTTGAGGCTGGGAGCATCTCAGTACTAGCATGCTGAGTACTTGGAGGAAGGGCCTGCAGTGTCCAGCATGGCACGCAGCCCGCCAGCCAGGAGGGGGAGAGGAGCACCAAAGGCGATGTTCTGTTTTGTCCACGTGCTAGAACTTGGTCCTCTAGGGAAGAAAGAACAGCAGAAAGGCTGGCCAAGGTCATCTTCCCAACACAGGGCAAGACATGTCCATCACCTGCAGCCCTGTGGGTCTGCTCCTCCTGAGCCCCCAGACCTGAGGGTGCCTCTGTCCTTATCATTTCTTGCTTCACGGGAAGTGTCTCCCTGGCTGGTGCTGGGTTTGCATCTCTCTGCCTGTTTCTGAATGTGGCTGTTTCCCTCTCCCTTCTCCTTCTCATTGCTGCAGCCACCTGCATCCTTCCTTTGTCCATCCCGTCTCCTTCCCCTCTTCCTATGCCCCACCTCTCCCTCCTCTTCTAAATTCTCCTTTCTTGGAGCCTAGTATGCTTTCACACTAAATCCTGTTTCCCATCCTTTCTTTTGAGCAGAGCTGTGCTTGGAAGAGTGGTAAATAAGGAGCAAGAGGCAGGGGCTGGAGGGAGGCCAGGGAGTCTGAAGCTGTCAGAGCTAGCTGTCTGCAGTCTCCTGATGGGACCGTCAGAACTTTTGAGACTTGGGGTCCCCAGCTACACACCACTTCATGCACGCTCACGTACACACACACACACACACACACACACACACACACACACACTTTCTGTATTGTGCTCTTTTGTGGTACAGCGACCTCCCTTTTTGAGGAGAGGAGAATGCCATTGCAAGAAAACAAGAAAGGAAAAGCTGGTGCTCCCTGTGTGTTAGAAGGGTGTCAGGGAGTGGGCAGATGAGGGAGGAAGTGGACTCCAAGGGCTTTATGTGTTGTTGGTGGCTCATTTTGTCTTCAGCCCTCCCACTCAGAGGCCTTGAGGGTGGCTGCAGCTCCTTGCTGCAGTAGGACTCAGAAACAAGGCCATCCCTTGGGGTGTCACCAAGCTCTTCTCCAAGAAGCCGATGGAGGAGGTGGAGCAAGGAGAAAGGAAGGAGACAGAAGGAAGGGGAAAAGAAAAAAGGGAGGAGAAAGAAGAAGAGCAGGGGAAGGTAAAATAGGGGAAGGAAGAGGCCCAGAGAGGTACAAACGAACCTCAGGCACAAGTGCAGACAAAGCCGGTGGCTGCTTGTGGGCGCCGTGCCCTCTCCTTTTTTTCTTTTCACTTCTATCCACCCTCTCCTCTTAGGGTAGTAAGCTCTCTGTCCTCCCTTGGTCACCTTGTTCTAGACTTCTTTCAGCCATAGTGGTCTGTTTCTTGGCTTCAAGGCAAGGAACACTTGACCCTGGCCAGACCAAATGACCTTGCCATAGGGATTGGTCTAGAGATGAGGAAGTTGAGGATTTGGGAAAGGGACTTTCTTTCTCTTGGCAAAGCTAAGGTGGCATAAGTATATTAAAGCTGCTTTGTCACATTGGATAAGATACCCTGAGAATAAAGCAGACATAAAGAAAAGAGAGAGAGAGAGAGATCAAGTACTTGGATGCAGCCTTGCCTGAAGCACCTGGATGCAGCCATGCCTGAAGCACCGAAGCTGCAGTCTATGCCAGGTTTTCTTGCTCAAGCCAGTGTGACTTGGCTTTCTGTCTCTTGGAAAACAAGGAGTTAACTAGCACAGATATTGACGGCTTGGACTCTCTGAGCTGCAGTTTCCTCATGTGCAAAACGAGCTGTTATGAATTCCAAAAGGGTTGGCACTGGAGGATGCCTAGTAGGCCCGAGATCAGGAGCACCAATTATTTTTGTACAAAGCCTTTGGCCTTTGCTCTCTCGCTTGATCTTTTAAGAAGCCGGTGAAGCTCCTGGGCTGACTAGATGGCCCACTTTCAGTGGGGAGGACCTTGTAGTCAGGGGTCACAGGGGACAAGCAGCGTCAGCGACCCTTCTCCTTTCTGCCCACAGGGCCATAATCTGATCTGCAAGGCATAAAACTTCCACGCTCTGCCCCTCTGGGATCCCACCAGGTTCTGCCAATGTGAAAGGTCCAGCAGGGGCTGGAAAGAATAGAGGGAAAGCTAAAGTGCGAAGCCCAGTGTCCCTCTCTTGTCACGTCCCTTGAGTAAAAGTCAACATCTAATAATGTGGCCTCTTCTCGGGCTCCCATAGCCACATCCTTTCTTTGGACCTCGGGCTGGTTGCGACTCTGGTTTTGTCTCTGCCAAAACATGCAGAGATGATTCCTTTCTTTGTTACTTCTTTGCCTACCTGTTTGTGTGATGCTGATGTCCCCAGAGACTGGCTGTCACCGTGTACCCAATGGCATTTAACTATTTAGATACAGGCACACAGACTCTGCATGCTAGGATTTTGTACTTGTGGGCGTTCCCTAATGTCCCTGGGACATCTCTCAGTAGCATGTTCCTCTTAGACCCGAGTGAGCCACTCTTTGTTGCCAAAGTTTTCCCAATCCCTTGCCTTATCTCATCAAAGCTGCCCCCCCACCCCCGTGTCTGTTTCCCTTGGCCCTATCTGTCAGGTGTTGGTGCCTGTGGGGGTGCCTGTCTGATGTTCCCTGGGGGCAGAGGAACTATGAATGAGTCCACCTGGCTCTCCCATGCCATGGCTGCTGCCCCTAACAGGCATATGGTAGATGCTTAGTGAATGTTGGTTAAATTCAGTGACAGAATTTAGAGTGACTCTCTGGGATACATCTTCCTATGAGGCTCTGCAGTGGCCTCGGTCCAGAGCGCCCTCCCCTCCTGTGGCTGCTGGGGTTGTCCTTCTGCCTGTCCCCTCATCCAAGGCTTAGTTCAAGGCAGGGTGTCCCCTCCTCTGGAAGTCACTCCTCACTGTTGGTCCCAGGAGGCCCTCCAGCACCTTCCTGGCTGGGCTTTGGAAGTTACAGCCTGGCCCCTGGTTTCTGTATGGCCCTCTGCTCCCTGCTGTGTAGTGACGTGAACAGCCCCTGCTACGGTCTGGGCTACTCTGCCTCATCTTCCTGCTGCAATAGAATGAAACTCTCAGAAACCATGAACCAAAATAAACCTTCCCCCATTGTCAGGCACTTTGTCACAGTGATACATAAAGTAACTCATACACACGATTCCTCGGCAGGGCCCTCTCACACCAGCACTTCATCCCATCTCCCAGCACCCTGCCTGGCACACCCTGGTCACAAAGACGGGTGGCAGTGGCCTTTTCTTTTGTTACCAGCATCTTGGGGTACATGGCCTGTGGTAGCTCTTGCCTTCGCACGTGGCTCACCAGGAATGGTCTGTTCGGACAATGTGGACATGGAGGGTCTGTTAGGACAATGTGCGTGAGGAAGGTGATTAGCACCACTGCAAAGAGCAAGAGGACACTGCAGTCTTCTAGAGAAGACCAGGATCCCAGAGGAGGTCAGAGGAGAGAGCACCTCCTCATGGGTAAAGTGAGAACCTGCCTGGATCCACAGGACAGAGGTCAGTGCTGAGCTGACTGCAGGGGAGCCGGGCCCTCTACTCGAGCTCCAGCTCTCGTACTGTATTAGAGTACGTGTTCCCATCCATGTTGCCTTAGTGAAACCAGCTTTCAGAGATCACACACTTGTAGGAAGCCAACTTCAGATTCCTGATTGTCCTAGAAGTGAGGCAGAGGCAAGAGGGGTCAGCAGGAGCCTGCCACGGAGTCCACTCTGACAATGTACTTGTGATTTGGTGAACGAGTACGCTACTGGGCCACATGTCATTAAGGGTTGTGTGGCCAGGCAAGATGAGGGAAGCTGGCCTGGCCTGAAGCCCAAAGGTGTCAGTGAGAGATCCCTCGGAGGGAGGTGAGGTTTGGGTTAGAGCCTTGGGTCACAGCTAACAGAAATGTGTTATACTTTTCTCCATCCAGCTTGGGGAGTGCAGTGTTGGGATAGGAAGAGAACACCCTCAAAGACCCCGCAAACACTGGGCTCAGCACACCTGCCAAGACTGCGCTACTTACTATCCTGGCCGCAGAAGAGATGTATCTTGAAGGGGCTGCCAAACAAGCAAGTCAGGCCGAATTTCCTTCATCGACCCTCAGGGCCCAGCATCTTTCTTGCCCAGACTCTGGCAGAACTGGAGCTGTGCTAGCCACCCGGTGCAGGTAAGGAGTCTACCCTTTACTCCAGATGCGTGTCAAACCATTTGTCTCCAAAGCAAATGGAAACACACCTGCAAGAAGTTTGATGTTTCGGTTTCATGCTCAGCTTCAGACTGGTTGTATGAAAGGAGGAGGAGTTTGGGGATCAGAATGAGGAAGAGAGGCTGAGACGATCCTGGTGCTCCTGGCATCCTTCCTGAGACCCTGCAAAGTTTGTGACCCTCCTTCTCCACCTTCTCTGTCTCCCTTCTGGTAGCCCAGGGTGGAGGCTCTGATTCCTGCAGTGGGTAATGCAGTATTGACAACTTGCTTCTCTCTTCTTGGTAAGCAGCTCAGTGAACAACAGATCAATTTGCAATCAAAGCTGCTTCCTGGGCCCAGCACCACCCTGGATGCTAACTCAAGCGCTGAGGTCTAGATATTCGGGCTGGCCTTCCTGCCTGCCTTCTAGGGGTGAAGACAGGTGAAAACAGAGCTTTAAGGAGTGGGGGTGCTGGGAAGCTATCCCAGATCTGCTGGGTCAGAGCCTGAGGGTGAGTGCTAGGTAGGACAGGTAGAGAAACTGAGGCTTTCAAAGTAGAAAAAGGAACCTAAGCTCCTGAGCTGAGTGGTGGGCAATCCCATGGGTGACATCATAGGTGAGCTTGCTTTCTGAGGCAGGGGCATACTGGGACAGGTTCTGTGGGTGGAGAAGAAGGAGGTGTGGCAGAGGGAAAGGGGAGTTCCAGGCAGGAAGATGGCTTGGAGCAAAGTGCCGTAGAATG
Source organism: Psammomys obesus (assembly GCF_907164565.1). Classification (NCBI taxonomy): domain Eukaryota; kingdom Metazoa; phylum Chordata; class Mammalia; order Rodentia; family Muridae; genus Psammomys; species Psammomys obesus. The sequence continues at coordinate 5,650,905 of NW_026596039.1, read as the reverse complement.
GAGCAGAACACTTGTCTTCCTCTTCTAGAGAGGAAGTGAGTCTGTGTAAAGAAGCCACAGAACCACCCTTGACTCAGACACTAGAGAGAAGCAGAATGGCACAGGGAAGCTGCCACTCCGGTGTGCCCTTTCTGAGAGGGATTCCTAGAAGGGGAGGAAGGTAGGATTCAGGGACTCACTGATGGGCAGCTGCCTAGCAGAGGTGAGGTGGTGGTCCAGCCCAAGGAGCGGCAGAAGAGCATCAGCTGATCCATGCTGGAGTACTGATCCTACCATGTTCAGCCACATACTCATCTGCGCCTTAGTTTTCCGATCTGTAAAACCAGGGTAGTGATAACAGTTCTCTCGGGGGAGGGTGGCTGTGGAGGTGTGTGAGAAGAGAGGAGAGCAAGCATGTGTACAAACTGGGAGCTGCCAGAAAATGCAAGAAACTGGGTCTGGAGTCCCACAGAGGAGGCCTAGAGAACCTGCATGGTGCTGCCCAACCATGCAACTTGCAGTAACATTACTTAAGTGTCATCATCCGCGAGAGGAGAATAAGCAACCTCCACATCCCAAGACAAATACACATTGTCAGCGAGACAATGTGTCCCTGGCACAAAGTGGCTCAATTCATGTCACATCTTTGGTCAGCAGCCTGGCCTTGCCTGACCTTGGGGAGCCTCAGTTTCTAGGTGTTGGAAATTGAGTTGCTAATGTGAGCCTTGTTCAGTTGCTGTGTGACGTCCTAGCTTATTGGTGCTATTTATAATAATGGGGAGGAGAACCAGACTGAATGAACTGTACATCAGCAACTGGAGATGAGCAAAGAGAAAGGACGGAGGGATGGGAGGCATGAAGAGAACCGAGGCACTTGAGGTTTAGAAAGCCAAACAACTCCGGGCCAGCTGGGGTGGAGTGGAACTCTGTTGCTACTCCCGCTTTGGAGAGCAGCTTAGCTGTGCTCTGGCCTGGCCCAGCCCTTGGGCCTCACAGGAGGCTAGTCTCCAGTCTCTGATCTGTCACTGATGGATGCTCAGGCGGGGCATCTGTGAGGGCTGCAGGCAGGATCGATACTCTAATCAACACCACATGAGTCGCCAGCATTTCTGCCCTACCCTGAACTGGGGGGTGGATGGGGGAAGGGTGTTAGGAGTTGCTGAGGTGAGAGAGATTATTAACTCCACTAGTGAGAGCCCCACTGCATGAATAAATGAATGGGTGGGAGGAGGAGGGACAGTAGGAGATGCCAAAGAACATCCTCTCAGGGGAGAGCCAGAGTCTGGCCAGCTGCCTCTTGGGCTCCTGGGTCCTGCCTCGATGCAGAGGTGCTTCCAGCATCATCTAGATAGCTAGCTAGACAAGGGCCCAGGAGACGTTACCACCTCCTGCTTTCCGGTCCTTTTGCCTACATTAAATCCCTGCTGCACACCCCTTTACTGTGTCAGCTCCGTCAGTGTCTTCGCCCTGTCCCTCTCTGCATGGGGCTCTGACCCTCCACACTGGGCCTTGTGCCTTCCATCTGGGAGCTGACTGTTTTGCTCCAGACTTCAGCTTGTGTAGGTTTGGGTCTTGCTTTGCCCAATGGAAGTGTTGTCTTTTGTCTCTGGCCTGTTTACTAGGGGCCAATATCTTTTTCCTGGGCAGGAGCTGAAGGGCTTGGCTTTCCTGCTTTGCTACCTCTTTAGACAGCTGCTTTTGCTAACCTAGAGTCTGGGCACACGCTGCCAGCTTCAGAAAGGTGGTCTGTGCCTCACCTGCTTTCTGGTGCTGAGGCCATGTGAGGCCAGGCCCCTGAGCCCAGCAGTCCTACCTGGGGAAAGGCTGGTGACACTCTGCCAGGGCTTAGCTGTTTTGTTGCAGCTAAGTCACTTATCCTCTCTTCGCCTCTCTTTGCCCAGCTGCACAAAGAGAGTGTATTCTACCTTTCTGGCCCAGGAGGCTTCAAGAGGCAAACAACCTCATGAGTCCTTCCAGTGGCTGTGAAGGGTCAGGCAGGCATTGGCAGGACTGGGTGCAAGCAGGTGCCAACTCCAGAGCTTGGATGCTAATCCTTCCAGCTCTATGGGCTCTCAGTGAGGAAACAAGACCAGAACTTTTACACAGCAAGTTCGAAGCCAACAGGAGATACCCGAGACCCTATCTCAGAACAAACAAAAACAAAAAGAGGCAGGAGTAAAAGATGGATGTGGGGAGGGACCACCAAGAGGTCACTCTCTGGTTGATCCCAGGAAGCCACACTTCACTTTCTGACTTCTCTCATTCAAGTTTTGCACACCAAGCCTACTGTTCCATAGATACGTGTGTTGATATGCAGGGTCAGAGATGTGCCACTTGACCACACATGTCAGTGTCTTTCATTGGCCTCATGGCTCTCCACTCAGCAGTGAAGGTGCACCTGGCCCACACACTTCATTTCTGCCCCCAAACTATCTAAGATGTCATATCCAGGACAGACATAAGAGAACCAACAGGTAAGACTGCCTGAGCCCAGAGAGGGAAAGTGACCACTTTGATGTTGCACAGCAGCAAGGCTATGACCTCAGTTCCAGGGCCAGTGCTGTTTATGTAAGATGAGTTATAAACTTAGTTTTTTGGGAGGCCCCAAGGCTGGCTTAGATGCCAGAGGGGGCAGATGACTGGGAGACAAACGGGAGTTGGGAGATCAGGGCTTGCTTCTTCCTCTCCATTTTAGGCAGACTTGCACCCTTACTCTTTGATCAGAATTTAATTTCTGGGCAAAAATGCAAAAGCAAAAGCAAGAAAACAAACAAACAAACAAAAAACAAAGCAGAATTCTAAGGCAAAAATAATGTTAAAGCCCCTGCCTTGTACATTACCACCCTACCCAGCTGCCACCAAGTTTTATCTCCCGTTTCCCTGACTATGGTTTTCAAGCCCTTCTTCTTGTCAACTGTCCCCTGCATGTTGTCCCCATCTGCCCCTGAGTCGTCTGTGATCTTCTTCAGACCACGTCCCTCTAGACCCTTCGGTACCCTTCTCTTCCATCAATCAGCCCTGGAACTGTCCAGCATTGATTGCTGGCTCAGCTGAGAGATGAGAGCCTTTCTGGACAGCCCTTTGTAGTTGAACAGACACCATTTCACAATTGAACTTAAAACTGGAGGCCAGCAAGAAACTCCCCTGGACAAGAAGGCCACTTGGGGCTGCTTCCCCTATGCTGTGAGCTCTGAAGCTTGTTCAGCTGCCAGCAGAGTCCTGACAAGATGGCAGAGTCGGTGGGTATGGTTGTGGGGCTGCACTCAAGCTAGAACCCAGGTCTGGCTGTTAAGCCAGGCTCTGACTTGACCTTAGCCAAGCTCTGTGGCTTCCTTCCCTGCCTGACAATGTAACTGACGACTGCAGCATGTGTCTTGTCTATGTGGCCATGAGGATTATCAATGAGATAGCTGGGCAGGTAGCTTGATGATGGAGCTCTTGCCTCATATGTGCAAGGACCCAAGCTTGATCCCTGGCACTGTAAAATTAACAAGATAACTCATGTGCTATGGGTGGAGTGGTGCTGGGCTGGACACTGACTCTACTCAGCCTGTAGCTGTGATGTGTGGGCTGGGAAGAAGGCAGTTAAAACAGCCCCATGAACCAGTCATACCGCCAAAGCCTTGCATCGCTCCATGCTCTATCTCCTGTAGTCACCATTATCATCCTGGGAGATGTCCACCCTCTTCAAGTAGAGGGAGGAGGCTCAAAGTGGGTCCTTATCTCCTCTCTTGCCATGCCCCCAGCTTGCGGAGAGGCTGATTATCTCATTCTTTCTCCCTGAGCTGCATCTAAGCTGGGCTGGGCTGACAATTCTCACCCTTTTGACCGTCTCCCCGGGGATCCCTGTAGAGAACATCTGCTGCTTCCCCAGGGCTACCCCCTCCCCCTGGCAAACAACACCCTCTCAGGGCCCCTCTCTAGTATCCTCTCTGAGTCCCTTTCTGGAACTCTGCCTGCCAAGCTCATAATTCTAAGTCACCATCTGCTCTGTCCAGCCTCACTCTAGTGGGAGTGTTTGACCTAGTTGAGGGGGTTAGTGAAGGCTGTGTTTGTGTGTGTGTGTGTGTGTGTGTGTGTGTGTGTGTGTGCGCGCGCGCGTGCCTGTTCATGCTCGTAGGCATGTGGGTGCAGACAGGAATGTATGCATATGCCTGTGTATGCATGTTTATGCAAAGTCCACGTGTACATATATGCACTTGGGCGCCTACGTAAATGTCCATGCACATACGTGTTCAGTCTCAAGCCCATAAGAGCTTGGATGCAGACAGGACAGTGTGCTTGTGTATGTGTATCTCAGGGGGTGTGGAGCAGGGGACACACATCGGGTATGAAGAGTGCTGAGCCAGAGACAGAGCCAGGGGAACTCAGTGAGGCTCAGCAGGTGACTAGCACGGGGCTGGGCCAGTATCTGTCGGGGAGGTGTTTGGTGATGCTCACTGTACGGGTGGACATGTCCCCAGGGCTGACTCAGGAGAGTGGGAAGGCCTTATGCCTCTTCTCCTCGGCCTGTCCTCCTGCAGCAGTTAAGGGAGGACACCTCAAGTCCCTCTGGCCAATATTCATTGTGTGGGCCGTATCCCAGACATAGGCGCCCTCACTCCCTGTCCTTGGTACTTTCTGTGAGAGCCATGGCAGGAACAGCTCAGGCCATGACCTCACAGCGGGGAAGCTGCAGGTCCTCTTTAACTCTCACCATCCTCTCCAGCAACAGGAGGCTGACCTTCTGGTGGTTTACTAGTTTGATGTCAACTTGATACAACCCATAGTCATCCAAGAGGAGGAAATCTCAATTGAGATCCAGCTGCGAGGCATTTTCTCAATGATTGCTGGGGCAGAGCTCCCACTGTAGGTGGTACCATCCCTGGACCAGTGGTCCTGGGTTCTATAGAAAAGCAGGCTTAGCAAGCCACGATGAGCAATCTGTAAGCAGCACCCCTCCATGCCCTCTCATCAGCTCCTGCCTCCAGGTTCCTGCCCTGTTTGAGTTCTTATCCTGGCTTCCTGTACTGAGGAATAGCAATATGGAAGTGTAAACCAAATAAACCCTTTTCCTCCCCAACTTGCTTTTTTGGTCACAATGTTTCAATGCAGCAAAACCATAACTAAGACAGGTAGGAATGGTCTCTCTGAGAGGACACACTTGACAGCAAGGGCCTTTCAAGTGAGTGCTGCTCTTAGGTGTGTAAAGCAGGGATTTGGCCTTGGCTCTTGCCACGAGGCAATGAACAAGCCCATGAACTGAATTATGTGGAGCCCCTGGCAGTGTGTGTGGCACACAGTGGCAGGCTTCCTGTCATCAGATGCTCTCCTCATCTAGGTGAGCCAGCCAGTGCTGCTTACCCGGGCAGACTGCTCTGCCTCCCCTTAGCCTAGTGCAGGGATGGCTGGGGCTCTTTTGTCTTTTAGGCAAGTCAGCCACTGAAAAACTTCTTTCTGGGAGTGAGGTCAGCCTATCTCTCGGACAGAGTGGTCCCTGGCTGGGGTTCTGGAGAGATTGGTTTCCTGGACTGGGGAGGATGTTGTGTGAGGTTTGGCTCTGGGACTCTGAAATCTGCTGGGGGTCCCCACCTGCCACCTAGTGTGGAAACAGAGCCTCTGGGTCCTGGGCTAAGTGGCTTAGCCAGAAGCAGGAGCCCAGGTAGGTAGTGCTAGTCTGAGAGGGAAGAGATGCTCAGGGAAGCTGCATTTGGCCTTGGAAGGCCAAGGCTTACTTTTATCTGGAATCAGGGGATGGAGCCTGGGGTGGGAACCTGTGGGCCACCCATCCACTAGAGAGATTGCATACAAAGCCAAGAGCACGTGGCCATTGGCTTCCTCACTTGTGAACTGGTGTGAGCCCTGTAATATTGCAGCCATTAGAATGGCCGGTAAAATGAGTGTGCAGGTTCCTGATGGCATAAGGAACTGCCATCATAAAACATGCAGGAAAATGAAGCACTCAGTTCCCTCTTCGACCCAGTAATGGCCATACCATTCCACATCACGGGCCGTCAGAACACGGGGCTGGAATGAGCAAGAGCTTCCCTATCATGGCCTGTGGATAAACAACCTGGCCTGTAGCAAATAAAATGGGAAAGATGAAATACAGTTGCCATTTAGTTCAAGTTGGATATTAATAGCTTCGGGGATGGGCTCCAAAGGAGTGAAGGGAGGGCAGTGATCGGGGAAAGAGGGAACTGAGAACACCATTAACATCCAATTTTCTCAGAAAATCCGAGGAATGTCTGGGGTACTGCTCTCTGGTCTTGAGGATGGAAAGCAAAAGGGAGGGACGGGAGACAAGAGGCTACTGCCGGAAGATGCTGACACCACAACTTCTTAATGGAAGCATCTTCTTCTAACGCAGCAGGGTGAGGTCCCGACCCAGGGGTTGCCTGGCTGGGACCTGAATGGATTGAGATCTGACCATCCCAGGGCAATCCGAATCTCTCTCCCACCTTGCATTGTCTGGACACATGTCCCTGGCTCAAGCCACTGCTTCCCTTTATCCACGACATCCTACACATTGCTCTCTGACTACCCCGCCAGAATCTACTGGCCACCATCTCCGTCTTCTTCCTGCTACAGGAGAGAGGGGCGTGTCAAACCTATGTTACATGTATCCCTGGAGCCAGCACCTGCCTTCATTACTAGACCAATCAATGTGTTCATCCCCTGCTGTCTCTCTGGCACAGACTTCCAACTCCTTGGTATGGCGGCCACCAGCTGCCATACTCATACTTACTTGGGTTATAAGGGATGAGTTTCTTGTTGGGAGTAGGACTAACTTTTTGATCAATCGATATGCCAGAATGACCCAGACATGAGGCCACTGCTGGGATTTGTCACGGTGACTGAGCCAAGTCAAGGCCACTGCCAAGATCTATGACTCCTTAGGCTGATTGGATGGTAAAAGTAAAATTTCTTGAAATTTTCTATTTGGCCCCCAAAATACATGCCATGGATACTGGCCAGGGAAAGAGGAGGCATGCTGTCAAGGCTATGTCCTGTCAGAATTTTGGGAAGACCTTGGACCACTCACAGCTGCTTTCTGACCTGCATTAGCATCATCTGTTGGGGGATGCTTTGATGTGCATCACTGGCCTCAGGGTTCAGCCACTGAGAGAGGTATCAGGGCACTTGTGAGAACACAGTCACTGGGCACCACCCTGAGCTCTTCTTTCAGTGAGTCACAGTTTCAGGAGGGTCTCAGGTGACATGCTGGTGGTGGTCTGGATGCTGCTTTGGAAACTGCTGCTTCCCAAATGCTGACCTCTTTGCACAGGGGCCTGGAAGAATTTGTTAAGAAGGCACATTCCTGGGTTCCTTCCCTACAGACTTGAATCCCAGTCATGGGGTAAATCCCTGCCGTCTTAAGCTTCCTAGTGACTCTGATGCAAAGCCATGTCTGGGAATCCCAGGCTGCACAGTCTCCAACATTCTTCAAGTTTTAAAAACAATTCTGTGGAGTGAATAATGCATATTTAATGTGTTCCATTTGATTCATTTTGGCAAGGTAATTCTTTTGTTTGTCTCACTTTGTTGTTTGGGACAGAGTCTTAATGTGTATACAGTCCTGGCTGGCCTGATACTTGCTATGTAATTCAGGCTAAGCTAGAACTTGTCATAATTCTGCTGCCTCAGCTTCTCAGGTGCTGGTATTATGGGTGTGTAGCACCACACATGGATAAGGTTGGCAGGTATGCAACTGAGAACCACGACTGTACATAAACCCCTGAATATAACCATCCCTCTCCAAAGTTACCAGTGCCCTTGGTCATTCCTCTGTCTGCTTCTTCCCTCTATGGAGGTTTTAACGTCTAGTGGATGGATGAGGAGATGAGGGCTCTCAGGCCCTGACAGAGGAGGTATTCACAGCAAGCATCATTTCCTGTGAACAGAGCAGGATAAAACAGGCATGAGTTTAGAGAAAGGATCAGGGAAGATGCTTAGTGGGGAAAGTTGAGCCTGTGGGCAGGAGCTGATGTTATGAGTGTCAATGAAGCCTAAAATTATACAAGAGAAAGACCTGGCTACATGCACAAAAAATAAGGGAAGGAAAAGGAGAGGGAAGAGCTAAGTTTCAGGGGACCCAGTGGTGAGGAGACCCTACTAGAAAAGGGAGATGGCCTTGCCAGCTGAGGCAAAGACATCCCTGAACAGACTAGAGAGCAGGGTTTCCCTGGCAAGAGCTGGGCTGTCATCTGTTTCTTCTCTTATGACAGCTTAACAAAGCACCCAAGAAATGCCAGGCACTCTGCTGAGCCCCAGGGAATGGGTCTCAAATGGGACATAATTCAGCCACAGACACCATCAATTGACACTGTGATGGAAATAGTCACAGACTAGTTGGGGCACAATTGGTGATGTGCACCCACAGTTGGGGGTTCTGCCAGGCCACCCTTATCATGAGCAGAGCCCAGGCTGGAGGGTCAGAACTGGGATGGCTGGGAAACGCCTTTTCAAGGAGGTCACCATGTCTGAGGATCTGATGGTGATGAAGAGGAGACTAGGGCTCTGGTCTAGATACCAAATCTATGCCACCTCAGCTAAGTGGGGCTTAGCAAGGCACGCAGGAGAGGCAGCAGCATGAAACCAGGCACTAGAAAACTTCCAGGGAAGAAATGGGGAAAAGCTCTCCCACAGGAAATGAGATTCCAGCCTCCCTCCCTGTCTTTCCCGTGTGCATCTGACCACCCACTGTGGGACTGAAGTGTGTGTGTGTGTGTGTGTGTGTGTGTGTGTGACTCTATTGTTCACTCATCTGTTTATTCAGTCAGAGCGTCAACTGATTCCTTTTCCTATCATGAACTGGGCACCCTCTTGGATATGTCAGTAGTGAGTTAGGCAGACAGGATCTTTGCACTTTGGTATAAATTATACTCCCGAAGATTTTTCTATGGAGACCTGGAGAAAGAGCCTCTCGTGGAGGCTCTGGAAGCATGTCACGCACCTGCAGGTCCACCTCAGGGTGGGAGACAGTGTGACTAGATGGCTGCCCCTGAGCTGACGCAGCTTCCCGTGCTGTCAAAGCATGTGCAAGCGTCGTGTTGTTATTAAGGGGAAATAAGTGCTCCGTGTTGCTGCAGTGCGACCCAGAAGCCAGGGCACATGCCCAGGAGCATGTTCTAGCAGTGGGTCTCAACCTACCCGTGGGTCGCGACCCCCACAGGGGTCACATATCAGCTATACTGCATTTCACATCTTTACATTAGGATTCATAACAGTGGCAAAATCACAGTTATGAAGCTGCAATGAAAACAACTTTATGGTGGGGGGGCCACCACAACAGGAGGGATTGTACTTAAGGGTTGAAGTGTTACGAAGGTTGAGAACCACTGTGCAGATTCTGGGTCCTGATCGCCCCCGACTCACCCTGCTGTGATTCAGTGATTAGGAATTAAAAAAAAAAACATTTGATTACATTTTTATTTATTTATTTGTATGTGTGTAGACAGAGACAGAGAGAGAGAGACACAGAGAGAAACAGAGATAGAGACAGACAGGGAGAATACGTTGTTGGAGTGGATCCTCTCCTTCTGGATCCTAAAGCTGGAGCTTAGAGCTCAGGCTTGGTGGCAGGTGTCTTTACCCACTGAGCCATCTCGCCAGCCCACTGAGAGATCTCGAGAGAGGTTGCACATTAACAGGTCTACAAATAGCCCCCATCAATGAAAACTTTTCATTGCAAGATACAGCCCTAAACCACAGACTCGTAGACATGCAAACTTGAGTCACCACAAGGCCAGTCCTGTGCAAATGACAGCATTTGATCTGGAAACAGCACACCCGTCCCCAGCTGAGTCATTGCTTTTGTTCAGCCCCTCGCCTCACTCCGCCGAGGGTAACTACCGCTATGCATCTGAACTCCATAAATTACTTTCTCCCTTTTGTTGAACTTTATGTAATGAAGTTGTATGGTATGTACTCATTTGTGTTTGACAAAATTTACCTTCGTGCTGTTTCCGAGCTTTATTTGTATTGCACGCTTGTAGCTCCTTCTTCTCGCTGGTATGTAGTATTTCTTTGTATGATTGTACACAACTTATGTTCCCATTGTTCTGTTGATGGGTATTTGGACTGCTTCCAGTCGGGCCATTAGGAATAGCGCCTGTGAAGCTTTGTGTATAACGTGGAGCACGGGTGTGCGTGCTGCAGCATAGGATGCTGGGGTCCCAGGGTCTGTCCATGTCAGCTCTAGGAACACTGCCTGACAAGAGGCTGCTACGTGGCCTTCCAGCGCTCAGTCTCCTTGTCACCTTTCCCATGAGCATCTGCTAGGCTTAGCAGCTCACCTTTAAAAACAGAGAAAGGAGTGTAGAGTATCGCTTCTGGGATGGCAGTGGCAAGACTATGGCTTCTGCTTTTTACAGTCTCTGGCTCACCTACTCTGAAGAAAGGCCTCTAAGACAGTGCAAACTGTCCCATACAAGCACCCCCACCCGTGGTAAAGACCCCAAAGATCTCATGAGGAATGGAGTCCTTTCAACAACCAGGTGAGTGAAAGTACAAACTCACCCTTTTCTCATCAAACCTTCAGATAAGACCACAGCCCTCCCCTTCCCTTTTCCCCTCTCCCTTCCTGCCTCCCCCCCCCCCCTACAGCCTTGACAGGCATGGACAGCTAAGGCACCATGCTAAGCTTGGCTGGATTCCTGATCTACAGAGACTGTTTGGTAATAATCATGAGCGGTTTGAAGTCAGTGTGTTTGGGGTAATTTGTTACATGGTAATAGATAGCTAATACACAGCCAAGCTCTTGTCTAGCAGGACTGTACTCATTTATATTTCTGCCAAAAACATCAGAAGTCCCAGTTGCTCTGTGTACCTGCCAACACATGGTATTGCCCGTCTTTGTGATTTTGGCTGTGGTGATGGGTGTGTGGCAATATTACATTATGGATTTAATTTGCATTTCTCTGATGACTGATCAGTTGGGCAGCATGTGTTAATCAGGCGTTTAGACATCCCCGTTTGTGAAGTATTCCTTCACGTCATTTGCCCATTCTTGCTAACACAGAATTTATCTTTTCCATGTTTGTTTGCAGGAATTATTTTTTATATTCTGGATATGAGTTTTGTGTCAGACATCTGTTTCTCAAATATCCTCTTCCATTTTATGGCTCACAGCTTTATCCTATTTTCCTTGTCTTAGCAGTCTATTAAAATCGTTTCAAATTTTCAGAAAAGATAAGAGAATAGAGCTAATATAAGAATTTTTACTATGGCCTTCTTATATATACATTTTTTGTTTGCCGTGGCCTCATTTATTATTTGTACCCTCTACACACACACACACACACACACACACACACACACACACACACAGAGAGAGAGAGAGAGACAGAGAGAGAGAGAGAGAGAGAGACACGCACGTGCACAGATTTTCTGAACCATTGAAGAGTAAGTTACATGCATGATGGTCCTCACTCCCAAACAGGTGAGTACCCTAGTATCTGTCCTTTGGATCTTGTCCCCATGAGCACAGTAGAGTTATCAGCGTCAGTCAATTTAGCATTCATCCACTACCCCGATCTGATCTACTATCTGTGTACCAATTTCCTCAGTTGGTCTAATAATGTGTCTATGACATTTTCCCCTGCAGCGTCTAGGATCAGGCATTGTATTCAGTTGACATGTCTCTTTAGTCTCTCATAATTGAGAACACTCCCATAACCCCTTTTTTTTTTTGTCATTTATGACATTGACGTTTTGAAGCATACAGTTCCTCCCCCTCTTCCCTCTTAAGTAGAATATTCCTCATTATTTCTCGGATATTTTATTATGACTAGAGAAAACCTGTATTGTTGTCTGAAATTGTGTATTAACAAGCTTGTGTCTTTCTTGGGGTCACACACCTGGAGCTGTGGCCCTTGCTAGTGATGCTGTGTTTGGTCACCTGACTAAGGCAGTGTCCAGTGCTTTGAAGATGGATATATTTTTCTTGCCTTGAAATAAATGCACTCTAGGGTTTTGCAGGCTCAGATCATGCAAATATTTTGCTTCTCACTGAAGTGTCTCCCAACCTAGCATCTGTTGGCCTTTCCTGTTTGACTCAGTTGTCTTTATGATGTTTTCAGAGGCTGGATATTTTCTAACCCCAGCACCCCTTCACTGTTGCTGCATCCTGTCAGCTACACAAATGAGCAGTAGCTTAATCTGTTCTATCTCTCTCTCTCTCTCTCTTTCTCTCTCTATCCATCCATCTCCATCTATCCATCCATATAGCATCTATCTATCCATATATCTGTCACCTATTGAGCTATAGATTTTTGAGACAGGTTTTCTCTGTCTTATCCCCGACTGGTTGCAAACTCATGATCCTCTTGCCTCCACCTCCCAGGGGCTGGGATTCCAAGTGTGAGCTGCTATACTTAGCTCTGAAAACATCTGAATTTTAGTATAATCTAACTTGGTGAAATTTTCCTTTATATTTTTTTCATTTTTGGTATATTTTCCTTTATGGTGCTTTTTGTGTGAAGTTTTAAGAGGGTTTGCTTACTTCATCCTCTTGAAAATATCCCACTATGTTTTCTTCTAAATGCTTTAGTATTTGATCTCTGGCAAAAGGGCCTATGATACATTTGGGGCTTTGTAATCTGTGTTGTGAGCCAGAGGTTGCTTTGAATTGAATGTGTTCCCCATTTGGAAACATAGCTTCTAAGACACTAGCATTAAGAAATGGGACCTTAGCCGGGTGGTGGTGGTGTGTGCCTTTATTCCCTGCACTCAGGAGGCAGAGGCCGGTGGTTTCTGTGAGTTCAAGGCCAGCCTGGTCTACAAGAGTGAGTTTCAGGACAGCCAGGGCTATACAGAGAAACCCTATCTCAAAAAAACAAAAAAAGAGGTGAGACTTTAAGTTCCCATGATCAAATCATGGCATGTGTGGGAAGGCATATGTGTATATGGTGGGCTCTGAATTAATCGTGGAGGGGGAGGGAGTGGGCAAGTTGTATTGGAGGTGACAAGGAGCAAGTTTGTCTCCCTTCCCACTCTGTCTTGAATGTTTGCTTGCCCATATATCTTCATATTAAGATCGATGAGTGTTAGAGTTACATCATGTTAGCATTGATATAACTCTAAGGTTCCTGCCAGATACTGTACTCTTGGCTTCCCAGCCTCTAGAACTGTAAGTCAAATGAACCTCTATTGTTTATTTCACTCAGCCCATGGTATCCCGGTATAACAGAAAGGGACCAGGATGGAAGGCAAGATGAACTTTTTACATATGGAAATCCAGTCCACTCAACAATTTTTACTCACACAGGAGATGTATGCGTACTTCCGCCTTTAAAAGATCCACAGGGTTTGGGCATCATGGTTTACATGTATAATCCCAGCGCTCAGGAGCAGATTCTTACTTGTTTGAGGGCAGCCTAGGCTACTTAGTGAGCTCCACGCCAGCCAGGGCTGCAGAATGAGACCTTGTCTTAACAAACAAGCAAACCAAAGACAAATAAACACCCCCTCAAGAAACAAAACAAGCAAACAAGAAAACAAAAACAGGGGCAGCCCAAGCAGGTGAGAGCACTGCGCAAGCAGGAGAGCCTAGGTTCAAATCCTAGAGCCCAGGTAAAAAGCCAGCATGGCTTCGCGTGTGTGTTAACACCAGTGTCGTAAAAGGCAGAGACAGAAGGATCATTGGGGCTTTCTGGCTACCAGAAAGCTTCCATCCTTGCTCCAGGTTCAGTGAGAGGCCTTGCCACAAGAGAATGCAACAGACAAGAACAACCTGTGTACCCTTCTGGATTCTGCGAGGGAGCGAGCGCGCCGCACGCACTTGCGCTCACACACTCGGACACACAGACACACACACGCACACACACACACTCTAAAATAAAGTTAAAACAAAAAGGAGGGTGAGATGATGGCTCAGTTGTAAAGAGCTTGCTGTTCAAGCGGGAGGGCCTGAGCTTGCTCTCCCAGAACCCACAGAAAAATCTGGGCACAGTGGCGTGTGTCTGGGATCTTATGGCTGGGAAAGCAGGCACAAAGAGCCTCCTTAGTGTTTGTGGGACAGGCACCCTGGCATAGTTTGTGAACTCCAGGCTCAGTGAAAGACTGTCCCAAAAAATAAGGCGGTGGGCCAATGAGACGTCTTAGCTGCTGCCTTCTAAGCAGGATGACCTGAGCTTGCTCTCTGGAATAGACATGGTGGGAGAAGAGAACTGGAAAGAACTGGCTCTCATAGGTCGACTTCCACGTGTACGCTGTGCCACATGCATGTAGACATACACACAACACACACACACACAAATAAATAGATGTAAAACAATTTTTTAAAGAAGGTATAAAGTGAGATATTGATCTCTGGCCTCTGCTTGCTTATGTACAAATAGCCATGTAAATACCAAAACCAAACCAAGCAACCAACCAACTCCCAGAAGAGACCGAAAGGCACTACAGGCAATGCTGAAATCCTGTCTGGGTTCTTGTGTCTGTTCTTGAAGGGACCAGCTCAAAAATAACGTGTCACCACCCAACCGTGTGTCCTTTCATTTTTCTAAACTGTCATGTATATCCTGGAACTATGACCTATTTTCTCCTCTGTCCATAGTGTGTGACTTGCTTTGCTCTCTTCACTCTACATTATACCTTGGAGCCCTCCCTGAGCCGGTGCCAAGCTCTTCCTTATTTTAAACAGTTAAAGGATGGCGGGTCACCTCCATCACCTACGTCACGAGAGATAAACAGTCAGAACACATGATTGCCACAGCTCATTTGGTTTTCGCATTGGTTCTAATTGTTGCTTTGCTTCCAGGGTAGTTTCAGGACTCCACACTTGCTGGGCCGTACCATCATGAAGATAGAGGCGTTTCAACACAGAGCCTTCATGAGGAACACCTTAGACACAGATGAATGTGAGACCATTTAGAGTCTGGAAGACTCTAAGACTCTTCTTGGACTGAGGTCAAAGAAAGGCTCTACGAGGCTGGTTAATGAAGACTCACATAGCTAGTTAACGGCCAAGAAGAGGAGGGTCAAGCCCGGTCCTGGGTTGCTAAAACTAGGCCCCTGTCCTGCCCAGGCCACAGCTGATTGCCCAGGCCACCACATTCCTGATAACACCTAGTCCTCCTGCCCAGCCTCCCCCTCCACTAACCACTTCTTTGCCGGTTGTTTCCTCCCTCCCTGCCAAGGCCAAAGCACCTGCTTCCTTCTCTGAAATCCCTCATTCTGCCTTGGAGGAATCACTTCCCAGCCTGCCTGAAGCACTCATTTGTTTAAAACACTTCCAGCTTCCAAGATGCCCCTGCGGGACAGGCAAGAGCAGATTTAGAGGCAGGAGAAGCTGCAGTCCTTAAATCACATGTTGGGCCAAATAATCAAAGAATCTTTCCCAAATTTGTCAACGGTGGTACTGGGCCTGGCTGTCCAGTAATAACTCGCTCTTGATGACAGATCTCGAGCAAATGCGTTTTGGAAGCAATCAGTATATGCTGAATAGGATCCCATTTTACAAGCATTTTATCTACTCTTAAGGACATGGGAGATGAGGAAAACAGATAAGCCTCTCTATTAATATTGATTAGACCATTATATATCTGAAAAAGAGATTTTAGTCAGAGATGATTGCATCTCACCACAGCAGCCTTCCTTCCTGAGTCGAATAGTTTAATCTGCTCTCCGCGCCAGGGTGTGTTTCGGGGAGGCACAGGAGGGCTTTGAGCCTTCATGCTGGGCAGTGGGCAGCAAAGGGGTGGCAGCAGAGATGGGCTGAGGCATTTACTCTGCATTACTCTGCAGCTGCACACAGGGCTCGGAGAGGGGACCATGGAAAGCTGACAGCAGCAGGCATGACAGAAGTTAGACCTTGGGACTAATGCTCAACTGTTCAGAAGCTGAGGCCCAAGCACCTTCTTTGGTGGGACTCTAAAGAAAAGAGCCAATGGTCATAAATAGGCCTTGTTATTGGTGGTACTCAGAGAAAACAGTAAACATTACAAATGTTTGTCCCTGGCAGGTCATGGCTCACACCTTTAATCCTAGCACCAGAGAGACAGAGTCAGGTGGATCTCCATTAGTTCAAGGCCAGCCTAGACTACACACTGAGCTCCAGGCCAACAAGGGCTACATCATGAGCTCCTGTCTCAAAAAAACAAAACAAAACGGAACAAACAAAAGAAATTTGCCCTTGGGCTGATGGCTGGTCTAGCCTGCAAAAGATCCTGGCTTTGTTCCCTGTCATAGTAAGAACAAATATAACTGAATGAATGAATGAATCAATCAATCAATCATTTTCCTGTCAGTAATCAAACAAATGCAAATTTAAGTTTAAACAACAATAATAATAAAAACATTGTCATCAGATTGGCAAACAATCTTTTAAAAAAGCATCAGCAAGCAGTGCTGGCATGGCTGACGTGCTAGCACCCGCTGCCTTGTGTTACCCCTGGAAGTGGAAGGGAGGACTGTAGGGAGCCGAGAAAGCCCTGAATGAGTGGAGTCCCGCGTGGGTGTGTGCTGTTGACATAGGCACAGCCATGTCAAGGACCGCAGAGCCTCTGGCCCATGGAGGAATACAAAGTCTTTCCCCTTGAGGTGAGGTTCAGATGCCTGACAAAACCTTCCTCAGGGGACTGACTGCCGGCATTGACAGTGCACACAGAGTATGCCCAGCAGAGCCTTCTCCCCACTGAACGTTTACAGCCTGAAGACTGCTCCAGACGTCTAAGGAGACTAGATAAACCTGATCCACTCTTCACCACAAACCCCACCTCCTTGTTTATCTGCATGCACTGACCCCGCCTCCTCCTTCAGCTGTGTGCAATTGCCTCCCTGTTCAACTTGGTATCCTAAACACACTGAGTTTCTGAGGTTTCACTAGAGAGAGCCCAGACCACCGGATCCCAGCTTGTCCTCTTCCTTCCTTCCCCCTTCCCCCTCTCCCTCATGTCTGTCTGTCTGTCTGTCTGTCTCTCTCTCTCTCTCTCTCTCTGTGTGTGTGGAGTGTGTGGGTCCAAGTCTCTGAAGCCATATATGGATGCAGAAGAGGACAATTCCTTTTTTGTTGTTGTTGTTTTTTTAAATATTTACTTTGTAAAAATGTAAATTCATTTTAAAATTGGGATAGATTTGTGTGAGAGGATGGCGGTGCACAGGATGCTTGCTTCTGGCTTTATGTTTTTCAGAAGACAAGGTGGCGCTACCGAGTGAGGCCTTGCTGCTGAGCATGCAGTGAGTCAGTCCTGGCCCTGGAGGAACACGCCATTCAGAAGAAGAAACCGTAATAGGGAAGTGAAAAGGCAGCTGCATAATTATGACATGTGAAGAGCTTTTCTAAATGAGAGAAAATGGGAGCTGGGTGGGAAACGGTGGTCAGAGCAAGCTTTAAATTTCCCAGGGTGCTGGCTTTGAGCAAACTCATGGGGATGTACTAAGGAGCCAGCCACCAGAAGGGGGCCATGCTGTCCTGGAATAAGGAGCAGCGTGTGCAAAGGTCCTGTGACAAGACAACTATAGAGCTGAGCAGAGGCCAGGAGGACACAGAAGATGAGGAGTCCAGGTAAGCAGCAGCTGGAGAAGTGGGAGGGTGGGTGGGATCTCAGGTAAAAGATGTTTCATGGGTGCTGATTGGTCATGGGCCAGGGGAGCCCTGCAGGGTTACCCACTGGCCCCCGCTGTCTTCATGATTGCAGAGCATGTGTTTTATTTATATACACTATTAGCAAGTGCTGTTTTAGAGGTCGCTGAGGCTGCTATGGTAATGATTTAGGGACAACAATGGAAGAATCAGGAAAGACAATGAGGGACTTGAAGACATGGCAGTGGCTGAGACTAGGGCTCGAGAAAGGCCTTACACGGGTGTGAACTGCTTGGACCAGCAACACTGCTCTGGGAGGTGATGGAACGCACAAGCAGGGGCTCATGCATACATGTGCTCTTTATGGCTCAGTTGCAGAGACACAAAGCTGCAAACAACATCGATGTTGACGAGGAGAAGGCTTGGTGAGCCATGGTGCATGGCCGCACAGCTCAGAGAAGAAATGCTTTTGAAGAGTGTAAGAATGTAGGGGGAAGTTTATGTTGCATCTAGAGATGAAATCAGGATAGGAAACCGAATGTATGTTACGATGTCGGTGTGTGTGACCTGTGTGTATGTGCATGTATGTGGAAGGCAGGGGTCAGCCAGGTCTAGGTCCTCAGGAATGGTCCACTCTGCTGTTTGCTTTGGTTTTCATTTTGTTTGTTTGTTTCAGGTAGTCAACATCACATGACTGTTATTTGTTACTGGGAGTCGATGCCAGGCCTGAGTAAGCACCATTAGGCTAGGCTGCCCGGTCAGCCAGCTCCAGGGATCTCTGCTTCTCCAGTGTTGGGATTACAATCACAAGTCGCCAGCCACACATGACACGTGTGTGTATGTCTGTGTGTCTGTGTGTGTGTGTGAGCATATGAATACACACGCATGTGCTAGCGCTGTCAGACCTTCATGCTTGCATGGTGAGCACTTTACTGACAGACCTAACTTCTTAGCCTCGCCACAGTGTTTGAAGGAAAAGCTAATGTTTTTCTTTCTATCTAAAATAAACACCAAAATGTCACTGGCAACTCTCGGGGTGACCTACGTGCCATTTAATTTTTCTCTGCATTTCAGCGTTTTCCAAATGTCTTGTAATAGGTACACCACTTCACAACGGAGAAAACAAAAAAATCATTTAAAAAACAGTAAGCGAATATCTTTCCTAAGAGGGGAGAGGCAGGAGAGCAAGTGGAAAAGAGAGACACAGGTGAGGAAAAGGGAAGAGTGGGGCGAAGCAAGCTTCACATGAGCCTCTCTGGCCAGTGGACCCGAGCGGTGACCCCCCTTAGCTGAGACCCTTCTGCCCTGCAAGGTGCACTCTAAGGCTCACTCAGGCCCCTCACTCCTGGCAATCTAATCTTTGCATGTTTCCCCCTGGACCTAGGTAATAAGTTACACATTAGGGTTTGATGGTGAGATGTCCCCCGCGGGCTCAGTGTTTGGTTCAGTGCATTGGTTCCCAGCTGCTGCTGCTGCTGTGGGAGCTTGTGGGACCATAGGAGGTAGAACCTCGCTGGAAGAATTGGTTGCTGTGAGCGGGTGGATGCTAAGGTTTAGATTCTGGTCCTGGGGCTGCTTCCTGCCCACTGTGCTTCCTGAACTGCCCAGATGTGGAAAGGCTTCCACGGGCACAGCTGCAAGCCCGCCCATCACCGTGCCTTCCTTCCTCATCACAATGGACTGTGTCCTTTTAAACCTCAAGCCAAGAAATACTTTTTGTCCTCTTAGTTGCTTCGGTCAGGGATTTTAACACAATGAGAAAGTACTTAACTCAGTGTGTTGGAGTTTGAAGGTGAAATGTCCTTCCAAAAGACTCATGTGTGGAGGCTTAGTCCCCCCCCTCCCCCAAGGCACTACAGAGAGGTGACTGGATCATGTGTGCCATCCACTGCTGACATCAGAGCTGAATGCAGTGTTAATAGGCAGGGCCTGGCTGGAGGAAGTAGGTAACTGGGAACCTGTCTTTTGAGGAGTATGTGTTGTCCCTGGATTCTTCCTGTCTCTGCCTCTACTTCATGACCTCTGTGAGGTAAGCAGCTTCCCTTCGCCATTATGCTTCTGCCTTCTACAGCATAGAAGTGATGGCTCCAGCTGGCTGTTCCCAAACCTCTGAGACTGTGGGCCAAAGTCTCTCTCCTCAGGCTCGGCGCAGTGACAGACATTAATCAAAACAAGAGTTGAGGTCTATTTTATGCAGCAACAACAGAATACTGCAGACAATTTTTAAAGAAAAATATATATATATTACGATGCTGGAAGTTGAGAAGTTCAAGATTGAGGAGCCTGCCTCTGGCAAGGGTCTCTGTTCAGCTTCATCAAAGGCAGGAGTTCTAAGAGGGCATGATATGAAAGAGTATGAGACCAAACTCATAGTGTTAGTCTTTGTATGAGCAGTGAGGGCAGAGACATTGTCAGTTCTTAAAGGTCTAAAAGCTATTGCAGTAAGGATTCCATCCCTAGTACATAATTTTGGGGGAACACTGGTCTCTGGGTATTAGGCACAGGCCTGAGGGAAGCTCCTGGGGACTGAGGTATGTGGATAACCAGGATTTGTTCCATCACTTCCTAGCGCAGGGTTTTTCCTTTTCTCTCTTCTGTCTTTAAATGCTCAGTCTTCCTCAGCAGAGGACCTGAGTGTGGGTCCCAGGAGCAGGGCTTCTAGCTAGACCATGTGGGTTGGAGTTTGGGTTCCAGCTCCCATCTCCTTGGCTCAGTGGTCTCAGCTGTGAAACTGGCTACTATCAGTACCTGCCTGACACCCCAGAGACTCCAGAGTGCCTGCATGGTCTCAGCTTTTGTCTCCCTTAAGCCTAGTGTCTTCTCCCTAGCCAGAGGAACTTGTTGACACGACCATTAGAACATGTCACTCCTGAGGCAACACTGTACCTTGGGAAATCTTGCAGTGGATGATTAGCCTGGGGACCTCTTGCTGCTCCAGAATGTTGAGGTCCAGGAGAGACCTAAGACCAGGAGTCTGACAAAGAGTCCTTGGAGAAGGGATAATAAGCCCCATGGGGTTATGGAGGACCAAAAGGAAGAATGCTTCAAGCAGGGAGGTAGCCAAGGCTCCTGAGAGTGTAAAGTAACATAAGAATGGAAACTTGAGCATATCTTTGGCTACAGGTTCCAGAGAGTGACAGGAAAGGAGCCAGACTGCCCAGGGAGACCAGAGAGTCCCACAAATGGGAATGACAGGGTACTGTGTGTGTACATGCATGTGCATGCAGGTGGTGTGTGTGTGTGTGTGTGTGTGTGTGTGTGTGTGTGTGTGTGTGTGTGTGTGTAGCAGAGATGACAGTTGAGACTCTGAGGTGAGGTAAGCCTGAGCTGAAGTTAGGGGATGGGGGGTGGGGGCTCTGTATTGGGGAAGGTTCCTGAAGGCTCTGTGGGGAACCAGTGGACAGAAAGGTGGCGGGGAGCACTTTTATGAGGCTGAGGTGCCTCCTTAATGTCCCAGCGGGATGGAGCCTAGGGTCAACATGAGAGAAAACCAAAGACAAATGCCGGAGTCATAGGAGTAAGGGGTTTGATTTATTGGGTGGGTCTGTGGGTCTTCACCTTCATGGTAGGAAACCGATTATGATGAGCTGATGAGGGGAGGGCTCCACAGTGTGTGTGTGTGTGTGTGTGTGTGTGTGTGTGTGTGTGTGTGTGTTAGCAGAAAAGGGAGCACAGGGGCCTGCTCTGAGATGGTTCGTATAGATAAGGTAGTTCGGTAAGGATAAGGTCAGCACTATTTTGGGGAGCTCAAAGACGGTAAAAAAGAAAACACGCTTTCATTTTTCATACATGCAGTAACAACACAAAAGACAAATCTCTCTCCCCACCAATGTGCGTGTGTACTTTTCCTACCAGAACCTCTTTGAAGCTGTTCCCCCAGAAGCCTTATCTTCCTCCCTGTGGGCTGTGTTCAGGCCAAGTTGGCTGGGGTGGCTGTCTTTGAGACTTGGATTCTTCACTTACAGATCAACAAGGCTGAGGGTAAGTATGACCCTTGGCATGCGTAGGGCTTGGGGGAGCAGGCAGGCCAGTGAGGGCAGCAGTTAACCCTGGCGATGTGGCGAGAAGCTGAGGTCTGCAGGGTGTTCTGATATGCGCTTCCCATGCTTATGTCATGAACTCCACGACAATCACAGAGCCTGTCACTGGCTCCCTCTACAAATAGAGGCTTATGTGCAGTGGGTGAGTCACTCGAGGATGCCTTGTGGTGACCTGGGAGTTGTTGACAGAGACCTTTCCTGGGTATGGGAGCAGGGACGTGGTGGTACATCCTGACAGGGGTCTCAGGAAGGTGGCCTGGCCCTTCTAATCTCTGGCTCAGCTCTTTCCAGCTCCAGCTTTTTTGGTCTTGGGAAGTCTCAGGGTCCAGAATTGCACACTGTCTTTCCTCTAGGTCAAGGACCAAAGCATTAAATCCCACAGGGCTGGGCAGTCATTAAGTACTTGGAACTGGCCAAGGTAGTTCAAACACATCTGCTGCCAGAGTGGTGGCAACCACTGGCCCTGAGGAACACAGACTGCTCTGGAAACAGCTGCTTCTTGGCTCCAGCCAGTCTGCACCTCTGGAGTTGGGCTCAGTGAGGTCAGGGGCCCTGATCTTTCGAGAGAAGCCAAAATCTGTTGATTTCTAGAGCACTGGTCCAAACCTGTTTGTTCACAGCAGTACTTTGAAACAGCATTGGATAAATAGATAGATTGTGACAGGTCTCTTCCTTGCCAAGGCTCAGGCAAGCTGGGTGAAAGTCACCCATGCTGTGGTGCTTGTGTGAGGCTGATTCTTCAGTGATGCTACGGTTTTCTGGAGAACTCTTTCCTCTCCCCCGACACCCCACCACCTCCCAAATACACTTCAGTGTAGCCAGGGGCGGAGTGGCTGTAGGTCAGGGTGAGCTCCAGCTTCAGGCCTCTCTGTGTTGTTTTCTAACTGGACTTTGAACAGCAGTGTGACATATCACTCTATTAGGGACAGAGGCCCCTCCTGAAGATTCTTTGTTCTAAAATTTTCCAAAAAGATTGGATAATTAGTAGCTGGGTGAGGTGTGTGTTTGCCATATTTGAAGATGAGCAACAAGTAGGAATCAATTGTCATGAGCTAGAGAGGGAGTAAGACCTATAGACAAGAACGAGAGTCATGTGACCTCTGATGCTGAGTTATCAGACCCTGGCTACAAAACTGGTGTGTCAGTTTTGTAAAGCTGACACAAAGCCAGTAAACAAACAAAATTCCAGCTTGAAAACTCCATCATGGAAATGGAAACTAAAAGTAGATAATAGCTTTTAAAGAGGGGATTCCAGGGGCCTGGAGGGATGGCTCAGCAGTTAAGAGTCCTGATTGCCCTGTCAGAGGACCAGAGTTTGAATCCCAGCACCCACATCAGCAGCTCATTAGTGCCTGTAGCTCCACCTTTAAGGGATTTGATGCTTCTCTTCTGACCTTCAGGGGCACCTGCACATACACACACACACACACACACACACACACACACACACACACCCTCACTCACACACATATGCACACACGAATAAATGAGAATTTAAACATCTAGTAAAGGAGACAGAATGATGGCTCACATGATTAAGTATGTTTGTTTTCTTCCGTTGGGTGGCAGTTCAGAACCCTTAACTCACATCAGGCAGTTCAAAACTGCCTGTAACTCCAGCTCCCAGGCATCTGATGCACTCTTATGACCTCTAAGGGCACCTACACACATGTGACATACATTCCCACAGACATGGACAGACAGACAGACAGACACATGTAAACACATACACACATAAATAAAAGTAAATCTTTAAAAAGGGATTACGAAGGGACTGGAGAGTGGCTCAGCAGTTAAGAACCTAGGACATGGGACCTAGGTTCAGTTCCCAGCTCCAACATGGTGGCTTACAACCATCCTTAACTCTAGTTCCAGGGGATCCAATAACCTCTTCTGAGCATCTTGGGCACCAGGCACAAACACACATGCAAGCAAAACACTTACGCACGTAAAATAAAATAAATAAATCTAGAAAAAAAAAAGAGGATTCCAGAGCTAAAATATATGTTTGCTGATGAACTTGATGAACTGGTTTAATAACCGACACAGTCACAGAGGAAATTACTGAACTGGAATGTAGGTTGGAAAAAACTATTCAGAGTGCTGTAATGAAATAAAATGACAGAAAGTACAGGAATAAGAAGACAGGAGGAACACCAAGAGGATTAGTTTGCATCTCTCTGAAGTCTCAGAGGAGAGGAGGAAGAAGTGAGAGAGGATAGGATAGGATAGGATAAATATCTGAGTTTTCTGTTGTAGAGGGAAGACATCAGTCTACAGTTCAAGAGGGCTCCAAACATGGGTTGATCCAAAGATAGGATCACCCACTGGTTCAGAGGGTCAGAAGCAGGCTGGAAATGCGTAGCACTGTTTGGGAACCAAGTCAGTGACCCTCATATAAGGAGAACAGGGCTTTGAGAGTGATGGGAACAGAGTTCTCATGAACTTATCACAAGAATTTACTCACTGATATACTTACTTATCCATTCACTGCCTAGTTGCTGAGTCACTACAACGCCACCTGGTTAGAAATAAAGGATGTGCCCATCCTCAAATGATCCTATGTAGGGGATCCAGTATCCAGGAACCTGGGAGTCAGATGATCCCTGGAGGTATGTGGTGATGGTCTATGATAGGTTCAGGGGCACAGGAAGTAAGATGGGAAATGACCCAAATGAATGCCTGAGAAGTTGTTGGCCTAACTGTGAAGAGAGCCAACGAAAGGAAACCTGGGATCCAAACAAACTCTGATAATCCAAACAGGCTTTGCAGAGTATCCAAGAACCAGTCCCACTCGGGGCTCATATCTTATTCATCAGTAAAGGCTGATGTGCTAGCAGGGACTGCCTCACTCTGCTATGGGAAAAGACAAAGGGTTGGCTTTGTGTGAAGGTGTGAGCTATAGAGAAGGCAGCATAGCAGCCCTCTGGAGACCACATGGAAGGTGGCACTGAGCACCAGGGAGGACAGAGCTACCGCTGTCCTACCCAGAGGTTAGGAAAGCTTGGGACATTTGAGCTGCGAACAAACATGACCACTGGCTTTCCTTGGGATGCTCAGCCTTTGTAGCTCTCAAATACCTTCAAGCATATGATGAAGATCTCTCCTAAGAAAGGGTCCAGACAAACGCCATTCTCCATGAAAATTCAAGACTATGCTAATCCTTGGAATTCTCTGAGTGGAGAGGGTCTACCGGGTTTTGTATGAAAAAGACGGTCCTTGCATTGAGCCTTGTGTGGTAAAGAGCACCTGAGAAGTTTCTTGTTGGAGAATGGGACTCCTGAGGTCTTTAGGAAGGACATCAATGAATGGAGAGTTCATGGAGGAAACTCCTCGAAGGAGGGGACCCTGCCTCTGGCAAGGAGGCCCCAAAAGATCAATACTAGCTGTTATTAGCAACCAAATCAGTAGGAAATAGTGAGGGCTCCTAATCTGACAGGATGATGCTTTAGCAGAAGGCACTAGTTGCTATGGCCATGTTTCCTTCTCTTCCACATCCTCAAGTCTCCAGAGCAACCCAGTGCTTGGGGGAGAGTCCTGACTTCCCCGTGTACCTCAGACTGGCTCATCCTTCCAGGAGTCCTCCAGACCAATGATTGGGTGCCCAGACAGAACCTGACTAGGTTTGATTCTGCTCTGGGATTTTCCTCTCCTTTTTTTTCCTTCTGTGTTTCTCTTCCATCTTGCCTCCCTGCTCCGCTGCAGGGAGAGCACAAAGAGGAGGCGGGGGACACAGGCGCCACACACCAAACTCTCATTTTTCTTCAAGAAAAAAAATTATGATTATTAAAGATTTAATCTTTGGGTCTAAAAATATCACACTGCAAATGTTTCCAATCTCAGTCTCTCTCTCTCTCTCTCTCTCTCTCTCTCTCTCTCTCTCTCTCATCTCATCTCTCTGTCCTTAACTGGCACCGCTGATCACTGCACTAGGGACAGGTGTGAAAGGCACTGGACTTGTCAGCAACTGAGAAGTGGGATGTGAGAAAGTACAACCGAAGGGAGGTGGAGGAAGGGACATGGAGGGAGGTGGTATCCAGGGCTTGCTCTGGCTGGAGTGCCCTGTGGGTGGAGTGGTGAGGAAGCCTCAGCCTGTGCTGAAGAGAGGTAAGTTGTTTCTGGGCACACTGGACTATAAGGTACACTTCCTCCTAGTGAATGTTTGGTTTGGAGTTTATTGATTCCATTTGCTGAAGTATTTTCCTTAAATATTTTTTGAATCTAATGCACACCGTATGTGCCCGTAATGGCTCTAGCTAGCCTTGTTTTTCTGCAGCAGCAATAAAGCAATTTGGATGAGATGAAATTGAACTCAGAGGCATGGGGAGAGGATGGCTGGAGATGCAAGCCAGAGGAAGAATAGGCTCCAGATGAAAGAGTAGGAGGTGGGGGTGGCATATGCTGGAGCAAAAGAGCTTTGTGGGTATAGAGAGATGTAGAGAATGAAGGAAAACAAGGCAGGAAGGGAGGAGGGAGGAAAACACAGAAATATAGAGGAGGGGAAAGGAAGGCAGGAGAGAAGGCAGGCAGGCAGGCAGGCAGGTATGCAAATGGCTAGTGTATAGCCACTAGCAAGCTTGTGTGACCTGGGGTTATGTGTGGGTTAACTCTATGGGAGACCTTCTGTTGTGGCTTGAATGTGGAATGTCCCTGACAGGCTAACCACTTAGTTCCCAGTTTGGGAAATGCTGTTTTGGAAGGTAGGGGATAAGGGGACAGAGCCCTGCTTCAGGAAGTGGGTTATTAGGGGCAGACCCTAAGTTTTCCTGTTTTCTCTTGGCTTCCTGTCCTGCTAAGACCCAAGGGAGTCCCAGCTGCCTCCCTGCCACCAGCCACTATGCCTTCTCCACAATGGGCTCTATCTCCTTAAGCTGGGAGCCCAAATAAGACCTTACTTCCTTAAATTGCTTCTTTGGGGGTATTTGGTCATAGCAATGAGGAAAACCAACTAATACCTCTCTCTTTTCTCACCCAAGCTTTTAGAAAGGAAGCAAGGCAGGCTCCCATGTATCAACATCCCTGTCTCTCAATGTGTAACATATATGTTTTATGAGCAGGACAACTCCTGGGTTGGTCCACAGCTGGAGAAAACCAATCCCAGCATTCTTATCCCTCTTTATCCCAGCTCCGGTGATTGATTAAGGAAAAGACAAATAACCCAGCACCAAGCCAATCAGTGCCTAGGATTTGTCCCTGGCGATTGATTCAAGAGCTACCTTGTGATATGAGTTTGTCCAATTAAGAAAAAAATGGTTCATTCATAGAGGGATTTTTGTTCAAAGTTGTGCAAACCCCCCTGGTTGTAGAAAATGAGGCATGGAGCCCAGAGCTGCTGGCAAGGGGGAGACAGCTCCATCATGTGGGAATGGGGCTGATACGTGAGGAGGGCAGAACACAGAGAATCATGAAGGATGGAGTTGCATCTTACTGACAACAGTAGAAGCCTCCCGATCAGAATTACCCTGAAACTCACGTTTCCTGAGGACATCCCAATTACATGAGTAATGGTTCCTGCTGCTTAATATTTTTAAATCTTCGTATTTTCAGTTTCATATACGTACATAATGAATTTTGGTCGTTTTCACACACACACACACACACACACACACACACACCATCTCTCACAATCCCTCCAGATCTTTCTCCCCATCTTCCAGAAAGCCCCCCTCCTACTTTCTTGTCTTTGTATATGCATGCATGTGGTCCTGAGTTTAATGAGGGTTGTTTGAAAGAGCATGGGTTGTGGGTGATTTAATGGAATATGGGCACCTCAACAATGAAGAAAATGGGCCCCCTTTCCCCTAGAACCGTCAACTGTCAGTACTCCCCCAGGAGGGGGTGGGGCCTCATAAGACCCCTCCCCCAACTATGATGAAATGTTGATGTGCCCAGTCTTGTGTAAGTCCTAGATAGGTAACCGTACCTGCTGTGTGTTCACAAGTGCGGTGCCACCTGGTGTCAGGAAGACAACATTTCAGAGCACACTTCTCCATCTTCTAGCTCATTCCCCCCCCCCCCTTCTATAATGTCCCCTGAGCCACTGAGTGAGCATAGATGTTCTGTTCAGGGCTAGGCACTCACTAATTCTCAGCACTCAGATGACAAGTTAGAATCTTCACTAACCACCCCCACACTGTAAACAAACAAAGCAAAATTAACCAACCAAGCAAGTAAGCAATCCAAACTCCTCTGACCAAGGCCGAGAACAACACTGAGTATTTATGACACCATATATCCCTTTAGCCGACAACAGCAGTTGAGGTTCTCTGACCTCCTCAGCCACACTTTAGGAAATCAGGCATGAGTTCCCTGCTGTGGATTGAGCCTCAAATCCAATCAGAAGGTGGTTGTTTACTCCAATGCTAGTCATGCCACCATTGTACCAGTAGGCATGCCTTGCCTGGCACGGACCCCGGTTGGGTAAGACTGGTAATGACTTTTCTTTTCCCCATGAGCAGCTACACGACACCTCTGCCACTCAAGGAAGCCAGTCAGCAGGGAGGGAGCTTCCAGGTCAGTCCCAGCTGCATTTGTCTGTATCCTGCAACCAAAGTGTGCGGTGTCTCTGGAAACAGGATCGTACTGCCTGCCTCTGTAGCCAAGTTGCTGAAGAATTTTGAGTTGGGTTTTCTGTTCTATATAGAATCAGTGAATCAGTGGTATTCCAATTAGAGGCCTCAAGAAAAAGAAAGAAAGAAAGAAAGAAAGAAAGAAAGAAAGAAAGAAAGAAAGAAAGAAAGAAAGAAAGAAAACCCCTCTCTCAGAATGTGTCTTCAGGCCATGCTAGACAGGGTTCCAGGTGGAAAGAGGGTTCTCCTAGAAGCTCAGTTCAGTCCCTAGAGCATGAATATGGGTGGTAGGAAGGAAAAAGAGGAGAGCAAAGGCCAGAGAATCAGCATCCTAGATGGCCACTCTATGGATGTGCAAGCACTTTCCTGCTCAGTCAGTTTCAGCTCCAAGTGCTGATCCTTTAGCCCATATCCAAAGCTAGCCTCTCTGACCTATCTCCCACCGTGGCAGAATACCCATCCTCCCCTCTCTGCCCGTCTTAGGGTCCTCCCAACACCACTACAACTGCCATTACTACTATTTTGAGGCAGTCATATGTAACATAGTCTCACAGGAAACTCCTTATGTGGTAATGCGTGACCTTGAACCACCCATCCTCTTCCCTCTGCTTTCCAAGTGTTGGGATTACAGGTTTCACCTTTCCCTGCTTGGCGGGGGTGGTGGTGGTGGGGGTGTCTTCTCAGTTTTGTCTCTTGGTCCTAGCCCAGCCTCAGTCCCAGCCTCAGTATCACCCATAAACCTCTGATTTTAATTTAACTTTCCAACATCATTCTCCCACTGAAGCTCATCAGAAACAGCAGGAGCTAAGGATGGGGAGGTGTGGCCAGGGGTGAGGGGTTGGGGAGATGGCTAGAGAATGTGTAGCTTGAAAATCCTCAATAACCTGCCTGTCCTTTCTATACGTCAAAACTGCCAAGAACAAAGCTAACAAGCTGTTCTTGACTAGTAAAATTATATGTATAGTGCGTGGTAAGAGACAGCAGTGTGGGGGCCAAGGCTAAAAGACACACGGGGACCTTGCACTCTAATTGATGAGGCCTGTTTCCCGTGTGGCCTTCCTGAGGCCCTCTCACCTTTTCTGTGGCACTTTCCGAGTCTTGTCTTCTGCAGCGGCTGTTATTTTTATATTCATCTGACTTGCTGGTTGGGTCAGGGAACCACTTCCTGCCAGAGCTGATTGGCGGTGCAGGGGTGGAGGTGGGGGATATGGGAGGAGCCTGGGAGATGGGCTGGGCTGGGGAAGATGGGCAGCCTCCGGGATCCACTTAAGCAGGGCTCACCTTTGCAGAATGCTGGTGGGGCTGTGAAAAAGTTCAGCTCTGGAGGCTGTCACCTTCACCTTTCTTTTATACTTAGGAAAGCAGAAAAGAAAGAGTATGGCTGCGGAACAAAAGGTCATTGTTCCGCTTTTTAAAAACTGTAGTGGAATCATGATCTTGACAGACTAATTTGTAGAGATAAAATGCATTTTCACACTGCTAAGGCAACGCCGTGAATGGCCAGGGCAAAGCTGGGAGTCTGAGCACAGATCAGAGCTTGTGAGGAGACATAGAAGCCCCCCCAAAACCCAGGTTTTCCAGCTGGACAGCGGTGCCCTTCCTTGTTCCTTGGTGTCACCACTAGTGTGGGCAAGTTCAGAGTGGAGGGGGTGAGAGCTGGTGTTCCCTGGGTCTGTTGAAACCTGGGGATATAGAACCTGGCAGGGGAAGATGCAACGGGATCCGAATTGAGGTCTCTAGCCTAAGGAGTCTGGAAGTTCCCCTGTGGCCCCCGGGCAGGGGTGCACAAGTGCTGGAAGAAACTTTTGCAGAAGAGCCCTGAGGTCAAAACAAGGCAGTTGCTGGACTGGTGGTGGTAGCAGTGTCTGGGGCTTCATCTGGTGGTGTCACTGGGACCCCAGGAAAGACACCACATGGGACAACCAGGAAGAGGTGGTTTGTGAATTGTTCCTGGAGATGGGCAGAAGTAACTGGGGTACAGAAAGAGGATGGTGTTCTCTCAGGATACAGATGGAACGGATAACCTCCACTTCCTCATCCTATATGAAGACTCCTCCAGAATGCCTCAGAGTGGGCTGTCCTATCTCCTGGCCAGGCATCTTGGCAGTATGAGCTCCCTGGGAGGTGATCTTAGGCTCTCTCAGCAAGCAGCAGCCCCATCTTAAGGAGGCTTCCAGACCTTTATTATCGAGCAGAGATGGATGGGAAATTGTGGCCCCAAACTTCTGCCAGTCCATATGACCTGCTGTTTCGTCAGGAGGCAATCACGTATCTTCCATCTGAGAGCACACACAGAGGAAGCCCAACCTCAATTATCTGGGGCAAGAGCAAAGGGCAGCATGAGTAAGAAGCGTTGTAGACCAGCAGGGTGGAGCACAGCTCTTTCAGTGTGCTAGGGTCCTTGCAAAGGCTAGTAGTGTTGAGGCAGAAGAGAGTTGTGGCTACGGGACAAATAGCATTGTAGGAGACCCAGGAAGGAAGGCTAAGAAAAAGGCAGGCAGGTACTTCCTCCTCATTCTTCAGTCAACAGGCAGGGAAGAGCCCGCTGGCTTAGCCTGGCTCACAGGCTGGGATAAAGGGTGCTGAAGGCTGACTTGGCCTCTCCTGTCTAGGGTGGCCCTGGTCATGAGCTTAATCTCAAGCCCTAGGGGGCAGCGCCATGTGGATACTTTCTGCTGTGTGTGTTTAGAGCTGATGCCATGGCCCAGGGTCTTGTGGGAACACAGGAAGTACTGCCTATGGTGTGCCTGGTGGTGTTTCTACAAGGATATAAGGAAGGCATTGGGCAGAGTCAGCTAGACTCCCACACGGCTTCCCAAAGTCACCCTTATGACCCTGGGCAAGGCAAGGAATGAACAGTCATGATAACAGACCAATGAACCTGTTTGAGGGGTCCTGGTTAAGCTGATGTGGACTGGCTGGGGCATAGAGCAATGACAGATTCCAGAATTCACTGAACATCACAGTGTCTCCCCAGATACGTGTAAATACAGTTTCTTCCCCAGTGCTGCTGCCCACATGATCCAGGGCCCTGGCCATCTGCTTCGACATGAACAAGGTGACAGGGTTTCAGCCTTCCTCACCCAACCCCCATGAAAATTTCAGAGGCAATCCACACAAACTAGATCAGACTCGCTGCCCACACCAGTGTCCACTCTTGGGGATGGTTTTCTGGGTGCTGCTAACTCTCCCTTGCTTCAACCTGGATAAACCTCTGCTGCCTTGAGGCCAATTTATAGCCTCAGTTGCCATAAATCCTGTCCACAGTGGACCTTCTTAGAATTGTTTGGGGTCAGCTATGTGTGGTGTGGAGGCTGCTGGCACCTTCCATCATCCCTGCAGCCCCTTTGATGGTAGGTTTATGATGTCTGTGTTGTTTTTTTTTTTTTTCTGGAGTGTAGATTCTCCCCTTTTCTTCCCTCCTGTGCTCAAGACATGATTTCTAGCTGGGCATGGCAGCATATGCCACTAACAAAATAACCCATCTTAAAAAACCAAACTGAAGGAGACAAACACAATTCCTTTCTCGGAAGATACTTGATTCTAGCAAGTCACGTCCTTGATTTGAGAACAAATGTTTCTTAGTAGGTATCCTTAAACCTCTTTCCTCCTGTCAGCGTGTGCAAACTCAGAGGTTCACGTTGCCCCAAGCACCTCTCAAAGATGCTTCTTTGTCCCCCTATGAACCAGACATCTTATTTTTAAGAGAGGGTTTCATGTGCTCCACTGCGGCCTTAGCTCCCTGTGTTCAAGGATGACCTTGAACATCTAACGCTCTTGAGTGCAGAGATTACAGGGCTTTGTGATTTCATCTGTTTTAGGTGGTGCTAAGGACTCAAGCCAAACTTGCTGTGTGTTAGGTAATCACTCTACCAGCTGGGCTACATCTGAACAGCCAGACATTCTCGAGAGCTGGCAGTTGAACTTGACAGATATAAAGATTTCTCAGACCCGGGCATTCAGAATAACTCAGAGAGAGTTGGAACTGTCTTGACCGAGAGTTCGGAGTCAGGTCCCTCAGCCCCCCCTCATTTTATTGACTCAAAGGTGGTGAATGACCTACTTAAAATTACAGAGGTAGTGAAGGACAGCGCCTGGATTTAGACCTGTCTCCTTTGCATCTTAATGCAGCACACTCCAGCAGAGAAGTGTGATGTCACAGGCATTAAGTGGAGCCTTAGCTCCTGTTCCTCCCCTCCTCCGGGCCTTGGAAACTCTTGTCTTTTCTCTTTACGTCCCATTCCAGCTTCACCTAACCATTTTGTCCTCTAGATGCTTAGGATTTCAGAGTGTCAGGCTCATGTCAAAGACCTCCCTGGATCTGAGGTAAGACAGGAAGCTGCTGGGCTGCCCGTCTCAGCTGGCACTAAAAGACAGCTAAAGGGAGGACTGGGTGGAACAGCTGAGGAAGGGAGGCACCTGAGCCGCCAGAGAGAAATGCATCCTTAGCTTTACAGAAAGGACTAGAACCCTACCACACGCCCTTGGCACCACCTGCCACTGCTCCTCTGCCCATAGCAAGGTCCTTAGCAACCGCTTTCTTTTGGAATGCAGTGATGACTTTAGACTGTATCTTTCTCGGACTCTGGCAGGCGGCATTTGATGCCTAAGTCCCTCTGTGACACGTAGTTTTAATTGTCAACTTAACACAACCTAGAATCACTTGGGAAGAGAGCGTCAGGGAGGGACTGTCTAGATCAGGTTGGCCTGTGGCCATTCCTATGTGGGTTGTCATAACTGTCTGAGTTGATGTGGAAGGACTCAACCTGAAAATGGATAGTACCATTCCCTGGGTTAGAGCCTTGGACTGTATAAGGGTGGAGAAAGCTAGCTGGTCACAAAGACATGAATACATTTATTCTCTTTGACTCCTCCCACCCCCTCAAAAGGGTCATACAATGTACCGTGGGCTGGTCTGGGACTCACTATGTAGACCAGGCTGGAGTGAACTCACAGGGGTCCACCTGCTTCTGCCTCCCAGGTGAATGGGGTTAAAGGTGTGTGCCATTGTTCTTGACTTCAGGTGTGGATGTGACCATCTCAAGCTCCTGCCTATGACTTCCCTGCAGCAGTGGACTGGAAACTGGAGTTGAGAGCTAAAATAAAGCCTTTCCCCCACAGAGTTGCTTTCAGTCAAGCTCTTTTACCACAGCAACAGAGGTATAACACTCTCTTTTCGAAACTTTCTTTGCCCTTGATTTGTTCCTTAAGGTGGATCTCCATTCTCTTTCTTCTCTTCCATCCAGGCTCTCTCTCCTTGATTGTATATTCTCTCTATAGCATGGTGCTATGAAGTCCAAGCACTGAGGATACACCTTGTGTTGCTTTGGTACCTTGCTTTTTTTTTTTTTTTTTTTTTTTTTACTCATTTGGAAGATATTTGTGAGCACCAAGTACCAACAGTCCTGTTGGTATCATGATGAAGCGATTTCTGCTTACAGGCATACACACACACACACACACACACACACACACACACACACACACACAGCACTCACAACACACAATAAACAGCTCTACAGAGACATCAGGCATCCAGCAGGAAAGCACTGCTTTGAAGGCTAGCTGGTGACGTTGAGAAGCAAGGACAGCGATTGCTTCAGGGGTGGTCAGGGAAGCCTCAGCAAAAGGTGACTTCCATGACATAAGAGGCCAACCTTAGGAGGATTTCTGCCACTGGCTTTTTGGCTCAGAGATTAGCACAACCTGGGGCTGTAAGGCGGAAGAAGTAGAGAGAGCCAGAGAGAACCAGAGAGAACCAGAAGGAAGAAGATGGGATATGGGAGCAGCTTCTGCATACTCAGCCAGCTGGGCCAGGAGCTGGCTTCTTGTTTTGATGGGACTACGATCTTCTAGGGATCATTATACTCCACAAAGATGTGGTCTGCACGCTCAAGCTGGGGTGAGGGCGATGGGCCAGAAGATGCAGGGTCAGGTAAGTATAGGACCAGGATGCAAGGGAGGCTGCTGCAGTGTGGGAACTGTGGAGACCTGGGAGGAATGACGGACAGGTCCAACTGTGGCTGGGCGGTGAGCAGTCGGGTGTGAAGGAAAAGCAAGGTTGGGGATACTTCTGGGTCTTCCTCATGCAACAGAACTCATGGCTGACTACACTCAGAGCAGGGAACAGAGCGTTCCCCATAGTGGCACACACAGATGCTCCAACCTCCTTCTGTAATGCCCCAAGCTTGAAGCCTCAAGCCTTGCTGTGCTCCTGAGCTCCAGGTTTGCTCACTCATTTGACCACCTCCTGGACGTCTAAAACCCCAAAGTGAATTAGTCAACCTGAAAATCAACCCTGGATTCATCTATTTTTTTCCCTCCTTCCCTTTACCACAGCCTGAGTTTTAAAGGCCCGTCAGTTCAGACTCCTAAGTTTCAAGCCCCTTCACTGCTCCCTCCCACTCTCACCAAGCTATCACCTGCCCCACAAGACCCACTGAACCTTTGGGTTTTTTCCCCTCAGAAAGCAAATTTAACCATGTAATTTTCTTTCTCAGATTCTTTAATTTGTGCTTCTGACAAATTGAATTCTCTTGGAGTTCCTGCCCCTGCCTGGCTCTCTCCATCCTTCTTTCAGATCACACCTGGGTACCACTCTACCCCACCAAGCACAGCCCACTGTCCATAAGCAGAACATTCTGTGTGCCTCAGGCCTGTGCTTACTCATGGCCTTTCCTGTCCCTCCCACGCTGAATGCCCCTCAAGGGCGCATTTGTGGAGCAGGGTTTCCTGAGACCCTTCCTCGATTCTCTCCACACTCTGTCCAAGGAAGACAGGTAGGCAAGCTGACACTCCCAGGTCACACTCAAGGACCATGCTCAACATTCCTCATTTCCCGTGTGTGGGAATGGCTCTCCGACACAGCTGATGCCCAAAGTCAAAACCTTTCTCTCTTCCCCAGGGCTCCTCGGTCCCACCACTCAGCCAGCCGCCACGTCTGATGAAGTCCACCTCCTAAGAACGCCCCAAGTTGTCCTCTTTCTCATTCCCCCACTACTGAGCTTGTCCTTGTAAGAGCGCTCCTGAATGTCACCGTGTGGTTATTTGTGAAGTTTTTAGCTGTCTGCCTCCCTTTCCAGACAACAGGATCAGAAGGGCAGGGTTGGCTGGGAAGCCACATGTCTCTAGTGCCTAGCAACACCCAGAATAGGTATCAGCTCCACACTGACCTATGACCCCTTTTCAAGGAGTATGTCTTTTAGCCCTCCGAAACACTAGAGTCCCTCTTACCTTCCCCATCTCCCACTCCTTACTCAGTTAAGAGCCCTCATCTCTCAGATTCCCTCAGGGGTCCCCAGGTCCCAAACCACACACCCAGAGCATTGTGTGATTCACTGGAAGAGTGCAAACACGCACTTTTCTGATCGTCTGCCGATGTCAGCCGCTACCTCTTAGAGCTCCGAGCTTCGGGCACTAAGTCAGGCACACACCTGTTCTGTGTCTCTCTAGTCCCCTCAGTGTCCAGAGCTCAGTAGGAGCTTCTGGGAATGACTGTAGAAGGCTAGGACTGGTAAGCTGTGCCATTTTCCCCAGAAGTTCTCTACCTTTCTGGGGACTCTTTTAGTTATTACATGGTCCCTGTGTGGGGAGTGACCCTGAAATGCCATAGTGACACGGAGGCCGGGGACTGTCACAAGGTCTAGGTGGCCATATGTAGGTTAGAGGTGGTTCAAGGTAGATCTGAGACCTTCCTCCTCCTGACACTCTTGCTCCTTCACCCTTCCTCTCCCTCTGGAGGTTATTATTGTGTGACAGCACATGTCACACACATGTGTTAGTGAGTGCATGTCTATTCAGCATCTAAACTCATAGGAAGAAGGGACTAAGCCTGCCAAAAACTTGGGGGTGATCCGGGTATTTAAGGGAAATGGGCAAGGACTCCATATTTAGCTATCCATGGCACTGAGTCTCTTGGATATGGAAGGTGGGAAGAAAATGTATGATACTCCAGCAGGGGCTCAGAGAGGGCCCTCGATTTCCCTTTGGATCCCTCTTGGAAGGACCCTGTCCCGCTATGTTGTCTGTTTTGAGAACAAGTGCAGATGTAGTTCCAGATGTTTCCTCCTTTCTCAGACTCCTGGTGTTGGAGAAGACCTTGGAAATTCTGACTCAGTTTCTCTTTTGGAGCTGGGATTCTTCCTGTGGCTTTCTTTGCTGATTTCACAGTCAGCATGAAAAGAGACCTTGGACACACAGTTGTCAGT
The DNA here is from genome assembly GCF_907164565.1 of Psammomys obesus. Classification (NCBI taxonomy): domain Eukaryota; kingdom Metazoa; phylum Chordata; class Mammalia; order Rodentia; family Muridae; genus Psammomys; species Psammomys obesus. The sequence goes on along the minus strand of NW_026596039.1, from coordinate 5,614,604 downwards.
TAGTTTGGGTTTCCTATACCAAAGAATAGCTCTAGGTTAATTCTCTCGGGCCTTGAGCCCATTATATCTCTTGGTTACTGTTACCAGTGATCTGCCACAACACAAGGCCTGATAGTTCTCCCAGGGGTGAAATAACTTTATAGAATCTTCCAGGCTCTTCCTATGATCTAGCCTGGGACCCAGTCCAACCCCTCTTTGAAGACTGTGTAGGGGATATCAGTGAGGCTGGCAAAGGGTGGCAGGTTTCCGTGGGGATCATTCCCCTCATTGTCCTTCCTCCCATAGCAAAGCCTTGCTTCTGTGTGCCTTCTGGGTCCCCCACATCTGTCACTCAGCTATGACTTACCTAAATGCACGTCACCCAGAGGACAGGAACATTTGATTGCTGGGGAAAAGGCCTTTTTTTTTTTTTTTTTAAGTGTTTCAAAAAGTGAGTCATGATTGGCCTAAAAATAGCCTGTGGAAATCAGAAGAAACAATGATAAAAGAAAAATGATACTAAAAATCCAGAGTGCCTAATTATAGGAGAAAGGAAATGCTTCGGCGGAATTGGGATTCCAGAGATGTTTTCTTATTTTCTTTGAATCAAACATTGTGCAAGAGAGTAAAATAGAATCTCATTGTTAATAAATTCTCCAACCCAGGGACTCAAAGTCCCTTTGCCATGCTATTTACAGCCTCCCTGAGCATCCTTGAGTCTTTGCCACTTGGACGTACTCCCCTCTCTGCATTTCCCTTGACAACCTCTGCACACCACCATAAAGCTCACGCCACGGTGATAGATCAGGCAACCTGTCACTGTTGCTCATGCCAGACACTGAGCCAGCACCTGGGGTGAAGAAAACTCCGTAGAGGGCAGTGAAAAAAGATTATGGAGTAGATGGTTCATGGGCCTGTAGGGGAAAAAAAAAAGAGTGATCCCTAAGAATTATCCTGGGTTCACCAAGTGCAAGTTCAACTGAAAACAAATTCCGCCTTCCGGCTGATGGATTTTTTTTGCATCTAGACAGACAGCACCATGAACACAGCAAATCTGGGTTTCGGCAGGTGTTTTGTAGAGACTATGGTATTATCCTCCGGGACAAGATGGAGACGTGTGAGGCAGACAGTAATGGAGTTAGATGGATTAGCAGACCGAAGTGCCATGTGAACCAGCCATGTGGGGAGCTGCCAAGTGGGGGAGCACGGTCTTGGGCTAAATTAATCAAAGTGCAGGCAAGGGGAGGTGATAGTGAGTTTCCTAGTTTCCTCCGAGCTCGGCAGTGGCTAGAACACATCTGGGGCCTTGCATTTCATTCCAGGAGCAGCGGTTGAGTGAGGATGTTGACAAATGGTATGGCAGTTGGAGGAGGGAAATGGGATGGCCCAAGGTCACTCTACCATGCCCTGTGGGGAGTGGTTGAGATTGCTAGGGAGCCCAAACCTAGGAGAAAGAATGGCTAAGTGAATCCTGACAGCTGTTTTCAAATATTAAAAGGTCTACTGTGGAAGACAGAATGGAAATACTAGCTGCTGTGTTAGAAATGCAATGCTTGACAGCCAGGCACGTTTTGGTTTTAGCCATAGTAACCAGTAAAAAAGAAGGGCACGTTGGGAGCTGCCTTCTTCTGCCTGTGAGATTTTCTGCCCTGGAAGAACCGACTGTAGTGGTCTGCTCTTTTCTGCTCCTTAAAAATGACCCCAACCTTTGCTGAGCCTGGAGGAGGACACTTGGACGAAATACATGACCCTAGCCTCGAGGAGCTCCTATTGGAGTCAGAGAATTGGACCCATGAATAGATGCTGGGCTTTTACTGCCTAAGGGGAAGAGCATGGGAATGAAGGCCAGAGCCTGCTCACTGATTCTCACTAAGGAGCTGTGTGATGCAGGGTAAATGATGGCTGGTCTCTTCTCTGTGCTCTACAGGCCCCTGTGTCAACAGGAGTTCATCAGTTAGTTTGTTTTTGATAAGGCCTCATAGAAATCAAGTTGGCCCTCGAACTTGCTATGTAGCTGAGAATGACCTTGACCTTCTGATCTTCCTGTCCCTGCCTCCTGAGATCTGGGATTCCAGGTGTGAGCCACTGCACCTGGCTTATGTGGGGCTAGGGATGAAACTCTGGGCCTCCTGAATGCTAGGCAAATACTCTACCAGCTGAGCACACCCCTAGCTCAAGAGGAAACTCTAAAGCTTCACCCTTGACTTCACAGTGCCCATTAATTAGTGGGAACATATTTCTGCCCCAGTACCTGGGCGGGGTGGCAGAGTGGCTCTGATCCAGGGGTCACTGTAGAGCCCTAGCAGAGCGAAGCAATACTGAGGCCTTTCACGGCTGTTTCAATTTACTATGGTGGTGAGGATGGTGGACAGGTGGAAGACTGGGTATCTTACTTGGTTCAAGCTGAGGGCCATACAGACCATAATAATTTATTTCTTGATGTTCTGAAGGCTGGGAAGTCAACGATCATGGTGCTTTCAGATTCTGTGTTTGATGAGGGTTTACGGTTTAGAGACAATGGCTTCTTGCTTGTTCTCACAAGCTGACAGGATGAGACATTTCCCCGGGATCCCTTCTGTGAAGGCCCTAATCCTGTCTGGAAGGGCCCCATCCTCACCTGTCAAAGGTCCTATTTCCTAATACCATCACCTGAGGATAGGTTCCAACACAGAAATAGGGAGCTACAAGCATTCTTTACACAGCTGAAAGCTACTGCTCCGAGCTGGAGGAGAAAGAATGGCAGCCCCACCCAGGGCGTAGGAATCAAAGCTTGCCGAAGGCTCTCATTGGAGAGCCCAAGCCATCAAGTATTAACATTAAGGATGAAGGGGGAGAAATAATGGGTAAAGCTTACCACTGGAGTTGGGCATCTGGTTTACCTGTAACCTTAGTGCTTGGAAAACAGAGGCATGGGGAGACTCATCACGGGTGAGACCAGCCCGGTTTACACAAAGAATTCCAGGCCAGCCAGAGCCATAGAGTGAGACCCTGTCAAAACAAATAAACAACAATAAAGATGAGAACAGCTTACTGCCATCCTGGGCTATCCTTCTGGAGAGCAGGACAATAAATGCCCGTAATCTACAACCTTGACCTTTGACTGTAACCGCTGATCAAGCTACTGGGCTGTTGGGGTGGCGGTGGGGGCACGGATCATTCCTGTTCACAAACTCCCTGGAGGAGGAAGCGGTTCTCTCACACCAAGCCTAGGTGAGTGGGGCCTCTGGGGAGAGGCCTAAGCTGGCTAGGTTCTTGCCCAAGCTAGCTCTACTGCTGAGACCATCTCCCCATTACTGCACACACCTCACTCCTTCTCTTCCCCCTTCCTTTTTCCCCTCTCCCCTCATTTCTTGTTTCCGCCTCCTCCTCTTCTCTCTTTCTTGCTCCTCTCTTTCCCCCCTTTCCTTCTCTTCCTCTCCTTCCTCCTCCAGGCAGTAACATCAGCAAAATAATGAGGTTGCCCAACTGGCAGTGAGCATGCCATCAGGGTGTAGAATGAAGACAGATGACTGTAGCTAAGAGACAATTTGAAAAGGGATAAATACAGGCAACAAGTTATTCACTACGGCAATTTGTAAAGAGCGTTAAGAACCTGCAGATGGGTTGTTTCACATCATCTCCTTTTCCATTTGCAGCCTGACAGGCCCGGGTAAACGACAGTGATGGATGGCTTTGAGCAAGGCCCCTTAATCTACCGCTCTGCCATTGATTAGTTTGGCTCGCACTGCACCTCAGGGTGGTAGACGTGACCTGTCTCCCAGAATCCAGAGCCTAAGCTGGGCTTTTGAACCTGGAGAAGATTGCTTCAAGGGGGAATGAGGTAGAGGTGGGTATGGGGAACATCAGGGCCTTCTAGAGCTTGGCACCAGGGACACAGTGACTCACACAGCAGCAGGAAGATTCTGTGGGCAGGAGATTCGGTTTATGGATGGAGATATGAGGATAGAGGGAAGGATGGGGATCAAGGGGAGGTGGGGGCAAGGGTGAGAATCCAGATTAGCCCCAGCCCCCGATTCCATGAGCGGTGCCACCCCCTCCATTGTGACTGGCACAGTGGATGTGGTGAAGGATTCTCCTGCCCTATTACTTGACTCTGTCCCCAGGGTCGGGCTCAATTCATTGCTCTAAACCCATCAGAAAGGAGTGTTCCTCCAGGGGTCTAAGCAGGAGACTGCTACCCCCTTCCCAGGTAGCAGGCAATAGCCAGCTGGGAGGGCTAACCTCAAGAAGAGTTAGGGTGCCCAGGGGATTAAGAGCAGAGCTAGAGGCCTGGCGATGGCATGGAGGTAGGGGCAGCACAGGCTGACAGGCTGCTGCAGAGGAAGTGGAGGGTGACAGCGCATCAAAAGAGAACATATTCAGGAGACAAATGCATGATTCCTCTCAGAGCCCGAGAAGTGAGAGAGTGGGAGACACTGGAGAAGAGCCTCCATATTAGAGAAAGCCTTTGAGTGGAGTGTGGGGACCCTGGTCTTGTCTCTGATCTGAGGGTGGTGGCGGGAAGCTCAGAGGCTGTGTGCCGGCAAGTGGCAGCAACCTTTCTGGCTTTGGCATCTGGAGTTTTTAAAGGGGAAAGGAGGGAAATTGGAGCAGCTTCTGCTGGGAATGCACTTTGCTCTTTACAGAGAGCCCCACTATGACCATGATCCAGCTCCACCATTTTAAAAATATCCAGAGGGGCGAATGATAAGAATTCTTGTGCCCATTTTAAAGCTATACAAATAGAGGCTCAGAGTGGTCAAGTAACTTGGCTAAGGTTGTATAGCTAATAAGTAGCAAAGCCACATGGCTGTGAGACTCCTGTCCTTAGAGAAAAGCCGGGCTAATGAAGTGCAGATTAAACAAATTTCCAACCAACCCTTGCCTACGTTTTAATCTTTAGAACAAAATGTGCTCTTGTAAAAATCAGGCAATCACTGCCTGCTGGTCCATGAGTCTGAGAGCCCCTGAAATGCCCCAGTCATGCCAGAGAAAGGATGAGAATACAGATCAGGGCTGGTTTCCTTAGAAACTGGCTGAACACCGAGAGAGACGACCATCCGGGGTCTGGCATCCTTTCAAAGTGCTCCCTGTCTGAAGCCTGGCTGTTCTTCCCTATCTAGCTCAGAGCCTGCCACCTCCTGGAAGTCCTCTCTGATTGCCGTGGTGAACTGAGGATGTTCCCAGGCACTCACAGCTGTACTGTGAGTGGAGTGCCGGCTCACATCTGCCTGTTGTTCCTGCATCTGCTTAACACAGGGGATGATCTTGTGCCTCTGTTAGAGAGAGCTGCAATCAAGGTCTTTACGGTGACAGTGACCCTGATGGTCTAGTCAAGGTGACAGAATTGAAACCCCTCTGGGTAACTAAGCTACCACCTGCACTTGGACACTCGCTTTGCCCTTCAAGGGTTCACAGTTCTGAAACTGCAGGTTTCAGGGGTGATGGTCGTGAAGAAAGAAGCCCTCCCCGTCAGTGGTTCTCAGCCCTTGGCTGTCTATTAGAAACACAGAGTCTGTAAACTGCAGAAATCCGTACTGAATCGGAACAGGGGAACCGGCTTTGGATCTGGGACTTTTTCTGCTTTTTAAATCGTCCATCTGATTTTGATGTTCAGCCAGGGCTGGAAAACAATGACCTCCAAGGAGAATCGCAGTGGCTCTCACTAATTGAGTTCTGTGCATTAAGGCACTGTGCTGTATGATGTTTTGCTGACTACACCTTGGCGGCTGTCTCGGTCTGGGGTCCCAAGAAAGCAGACTTCAAGATAGAGATCTGTCAACAGCATTCAGAGAACACCTGTAAAGAAGATAGGGGGGCAAGGTTGGGCTAGAGAGATTGCTAACAGCTCCTGAGGTAGCTGACAGAGACACAGGAGTGAAGCATCTGTCCTCCCTCCCCCCTGGGCCAGACTGGCTACATACAAGCTGCCCTAGAAGATGTTACCTACCGTAGGGAAGGGAGGCTCTTTGCTCCTAAGGGCATTTGTAGAGAAGGACCCAGCTGGGTGCCAGAAGCTGGAAGTGCCCAGGCAGCTGGGGGAGTGGCCTGAATTCTGGAGGGTTCTAGGTGACCCACTATAGCAACTTCAGTAAAGGGAAGGTGGGAGAGCCAGGCCTAGAGTTACAGAAATAACTGTCTGCAGAGATGGGTCATGGCAGAAATATTAAGACATACCGAGTCTAGTGGCCCATCAGAGGCTGGAAGATCACAAGTTTGAAAGAACCCGGGCTAAATAACAAGACCTGTCCTCCCAAAAGAAAGTTTTGTTCCAGTATTAAATTCATTGTAATAGAATAGAACGCACGCACCCTTTTGTCTTAATCCACACATTGGGAACACGGATTAGTCTAAATGGTGCCTCTGTTTCCATCTGATGAGGGGACTGGGATGACCCCATTTGTTCTAGGACTCCTCCATGCACCCTGGCATGAGGCCAGATGTACGTATGGACCAACAGGATTGTCACACAACTGCCTTTGTTTTCCAAGTTTGAGCACATGCTGCCACCCCGGATTTCCCCTGTGGGCTGAACAGAGATGTCTGGGTCTCATTCTGAGATGGAGAGTGAGGTGGCACTGTGTGTTTGCCATTGCTTTAAGGCTTTCAAAAGTGTCATGAGAGGGAAATCAAGTGTGAGCATGGGGTGGCCTCAGCCTGTCAGGTGCAGGGACACTCCTGTATATGCAGGGCTGGGGGAGGCAAGACAGGAGAGGGAGTAGAACACTCCCCTGGAGAACCAGCTCTGAGGAAGCCATTGCAGAAAGAGCCAGGGATGCTGTGGAGAGGGTGAGAAGCTCTTTGGACCACTGTTGGGATAGCCATGGCTTGTTCTGTGCACATGTGTATTTGCCCAACCACGCTCACCTTTTGTTATTCCTTCACCGGAGTCCTCACCTCGACCAGAAAGTGTGGGACCAGGTTGCCTCAGTCTACTGACACCCTCATCACCCATCCCTGCCCGGCATGAGTACCATGAGTACATTTGTTTCCTCATTTATCCAACCAATTCCTGTCTGTTCAGCTGGGTACCCCTTGTTCACTCTTCAGGAAACATTCAAGGCTTCTCCATGAAGTATCCTGGAGGTTCCAAAGGCATTGAAACCAGGGACACTGGCCTCTTGGGGATTAAAATGTTACTTGCAGGATAAAGATTTTTTTTTTTAACACATAGAGGTGTTTAGAATTATCTAAACACCTGGGATTCGGAGATAGAATAAGGGGTCCAGCTCGTCTGAAAACCAGGTCTAGGGCAGGTACTATGAGCTGCTTTGGCAATTGTCCTTGAATGAAGACATGAGGAAAGATGTGAATAGGGGTGAGGAAGGGAAGGTGGTGGGTGGAGGCCCCTGGGCCAAGAACACTATGTAAAGGGGTCATCCAGGAGTGAGGAGGGATGTGGGGACAGACTGTGGAAGGCCAGGAATGAAGCAAACTCTGCATAGTCTCTGTCGTGTGCTCCTCTCACCAGGATTTTCTTCTGAACTTGTTTCTCTCAGGTTTGTCACAGTGGCACAAAGATGACTACTCTACCTGGCCATGCCTGCAAAAACTTCTCTGGTCTGAGCCTTTTCCCAGGGTATGAGCCTTGATCCTGTTCAAGCATGGGGCTTTGTACCTTTATCTTTTCTCTGGAGGCCAGGTTGCAGGAAAAACAGGACAGTCAAACTTTTTGGCTCAGCAACCCTCAAAAAGAGGTAACCCTTGATAGCTTCTAGGCCAGTAGTTCCTAACCTTCCTAATGCTGCAACCCTTTAATACAGTTCTTCATGTTGTGGTGAGCCCCAACCATAAAATTATCTTCTTTCCTACTTCATAACTGTAATCTTGCCACTGTTATGAATAATAGTAATACATATATAATATGCAGGATATCTGCTATCATAAATGACCCCTGAGAAAGGGTCATTTGACTACTAAAGAGGTTGTGACCCACAAGTTGAGGATCACTTCTGTCGGGAGCTTGCTGCTCCCCCTTGTAAATGAAAGAACCAGCTAGGGTATGAGCTCTAATTCTAGGCTCTTGAGTACAGGTGTGCCCAGGGCTCTTCTCTACCCTGTGTCTGTGTGGGTTTTCCAGGAATGCATAAAGGAGGTGTCCAGAAACTTCCAGAGCACTCAACAACCCAGTGTCTATGTGGAAGGATGGCTGTGGCTTTCCCTCTCCGTGCCATCCCTTCCCTATGGCTATTCTTCTTCCTTCTAATCCCAGCCTTTGCCTAAGCTGGATATTTCTAGTGAGCGCTAAGGTCGTCCAGTCCCTTGAGGCCTCAGGACAGTTGCTTTTTTTTTCTATCACATGTACTTATTGGTGTTTGCATGTATGAGGCCACATGCATGCCCCAACACGCAAGCCACTGTGAGCATGCCATGGTTTGCATGTGGGTGTCCAAGGACAACCTTCTGCAGCTGGCTCTCTCCTTCCACTGTGTGGGTTCCAGGGATTGAACCCAGGTCACCAGTCAAATGAATTCACGCACTGAGTCATTTCCCTGGCCCACTGTTCTGTTTCTCTCACTGGAGGCAGTCTGGCCACTGTGGCATCTCTCTAGAGCACCTGGGACACTTAGCTGGAGGCAGGGGTGGAGAACCTTATCGTGGAGGATGGGACCCCTGCGGGGGGAGGGGGGAGGAGTGAAGGGATTGTGGGGGCACACCACCCTGACTAGTTTTGGCAGTTTTGAAGGTCATTTTTTTTCCCTTTCCACCAAAGAATTTAATTAGGCTTCCACGAAGCAGTTAGATTTAGGAGCTGAACATTTTTAGCTCCCCTGCAGGGAGGGCTCATGAATATTAAAGGCCAAGGATGGAGGCAAGAGACAGGAGCAGGCCAGCTCATACCCTGATTCCCCGGGGACTGGGCACGTGGGTACAGGATGAGGGCATCTGGGGTCCCTGGGTGGGGGATTCATTGCAATCTCAGCAGCCCCATGCCACCAAAAGTCACCATTCTTACTCCGCTGGGCATCACCCTTGCTGCCTAGAGTGGCTGGTGCAGAGAGGCCTGTTGGCCTAAGCACACAGGCAACAGCAGATTGGCAGCCTGAAGCAGGGCCCTGAAGACCCGCTTCTGAATCTCTTTTGTTCTTGCCACCCTGGCGGTGTCAAATGCAGGGTAAGCCAAAGGGGGTTCCTACAGCCTCTCTCTCTCTCTCCCTTTCTCTATCTGTCTGTCTCTCTTCTGAGACAGGGTTTTCCTGTGTAGCCTTGGCTGTCCTGGAACTCACTCTATAGACTAGGATGGCCTCGAACTCTTAGAAATCTGCCTGCCTCTGCTTACACCACCACCACCCAGCTAGTTTCTCTTCTAAATGGGGCCTAGCTCGGCCACTACAGCAAGAAGGTGCTGATGAGCTAAGATGGCATTACAAAAGCACAGAAATATGAACCTGAATCTGCCCTGGAAGAGACAGATAGGCATTCCAGAGTCCGTTGGTAGGGAGGTGCACAGGCCAGAACATGCCATGGACAGGGCTGGATTCTTGGGTCTGAAGAATGTGAGCACACAGAGAATGGCAGGTAAGAACTCTACAGTGCTAGTGGCTAGTCATTGTGCTGGCATGGCTTTCTCACCACCTCAGGACCCTCCTTGGACAGCTTAGCAATCGCTAGCCAGCAGCCCTCCTCCTTTTTCAATCGTCCTCCAAAGCACAAATCTCTGCAGGCATTCTTTCATCGGCCCACAGTAGCCCCACTCATAGCATCCCCAAGAAAGGGATGTAACAGGGGTGCCCTTCTGCTTCCATTTTGCAAGCAAGGAAACAAGATACGGTAGATGTTAGTCCTAGCCCATTTGTGGCCTGTAGTCACAGAGCTGACCAACAGGGGCACTGGGTATGGAAGGCAGATCCCAGGTACCTGGCTCAGTGCATTCCTGTTTTACTGTTCTACTTAACTACAGTCAAGGAGGCTCTGGGTGTGTCAGGAGGAATTTAAAGTGCTGAGATCAGGTTATGCCTTGCTTTAAGTGACATGTTAGGTGACACAGTGTTTAGTTATTCAATACATTTTACAGGATTGTGTCCACCCATGCTTATGGCCTTCAGTGCTCATGGCATTAGGGCTAACTTATGCGCCTTTAGTCAGATCAATCTGATATCATGAAACATGGCCACTGTTTGGCACTGTTTGGCTGCAGGAGGACCCCAGAACTAGCGGTTCCCAGATCCCGGAGTACTCATGTTACCTATATAAAATGGTTTAGTGGGCCAGTAAGATGGTTCAGTGGATAAAGCCACTTGCTGCCAAGCTTGGAGACTTGAGTTTGATCCCTGGAACTCACAGGATGGAAGGAAGGAACCAACTCTTTCATGTTGTCCCCTCACTTCCACATACATGCAGTGGTGTGCACAATTACACAGAAAAACACACACACAACAAATGTAAAAAATGTATACAGTGTTTGCATAGACTCTTGGGGCTTCTTCCTACATATTTTAAAACATCTCTAGGTTACTTGTAACACCTGAGAGGTTCAAGGCCAAAGTGCTGGCTGATGGGCTCTGATTTACATGTGGTCACCTTCTTACTGTGTCCTCGTGTGGAGAAGGGGAAAGCAAACCTTCTGGGTTCTTCCTTAAAAGCCACAAATCCCATCATGAAGGCAACAGTCACATGACCCACTAGAACCCGCCCAGCACTCTGATTAAGCTCTGACTCCAAATCCCTTCACTTTGGGGATCAAGACTCCAACATATGAACTTGGGTGGGGCACAGTTCAGTCCATAGCCTCCTATCCTTGCTTGTGCCTTGAGATAGCACCCACCTGTCCAGAGTAAAGGTGAGCTCTGATCTCAGACGAGGCAGGCAGTGGGTAGCTTGGTCCACACGCATGTCTAAGCACCCACTAAGGGCTGGACACTACCCCCCACTCTTTAGAATATGCAGGTTTCAGGAAGACAGGATGCTATAGAATGGGATTGCAGAGCCCTGTGAGCTGGGGAAAGGGGACTCTTCAAGAGGAGCTAACATCTGGGTACCCGTTTTCAGGGTATCCTGGGCCAGTGTCAGTAAGGAAGAGTCAGGGTGGCTCTGCCTTGCGGGGCTTTGAGCAGGAGCTGTCCTTCTTGGAGGCTGCTCTTCCTTCTTTTCTTGTTCATTTGCCCACAGAAGCTTCCTTACTCCCTGAGCACTGAACCCCAAGCCTGGACCCCAGTGCAGCCAGAGCCAGCTACAGGGCTCACAGCAGCAAACTGCGAAAGAGAATGCCGTCTCACTTCAGCTCCTCTGCAGCGACCAGCCAGAAAGTGTCTGTCCGGCCACCAAGGCACTAATTCTAATCATTGAGTGATGTGTGCAGGAAGTCACCAACGGGTTGCAGGGCTTGCTCCCATTCTGCTGCTGCCACGGGGAACTCTGGATGTGCTGTCTTGCTTTGTGACCGTGAGCAGGATTCTCACCCTCTCTGAGCCAGCTTTCTCTTGAGGACAGGATGATACCAGATTCAAAGCACTAGTCTTATATTGATTTTTCTGTTTTGTTGTTTTTTTTCTGTTTGTTTGTTTTTCTTAGCAGGGGCAATTTTCAAAGCAGCTTCACCTTTCCAGCGCAATCCCCGAGAGGAGCCTGAAGGGGAAAGCAGCTCTGTCCAAGTCCATATTTAGGTCCCAGTTCTATCCTCTCGGTCATTTGTTGCTCTCCACGGAATCTGCTCCTGAGTCAGCAGGGGACAGGCAGGGGACAGGCCTATGCTAAGTGAGGACCCGATAGGACAAAAAATACCCGCATCTCCGCATTGCAGACACTAGGAAGACCTCCACAGTAAAGCCCTGAGCCTGCTGCCGGAAAGCTTCCTAAGGCTTCCTCCACCCTCACCCCTCCACTGTCTCCCCCGCCCCCCCCAGCTCACCACCTGCACTTCCTGACCATCCATCCATCTTGCCTTTCCTAGTGCCCGCAGCACAAGCTCCCAACCTTGTCAACTTGAAATTAAAGACTTGTTCCGCGAGCCAGGTCTCCTCCAGAGACGCTGCACTTTGATTATCCCCTTGGAAGGAGCGGAGCCGCTGATTTGGTTAGTGGTGTTTCTCAGGCAGAGGTGTTGGGAAGAAGGGGAGGTGGAGCAGGGAGAGGCCAAGGGCTTCAGGAAGCTTTGCCTATCGGGACAGGAACACCTGCCTAAGCCCAGAAAACTCGGTGCCAGGTTTTCACAGGAAGAAAACTGACCTTTGGTTTGGATGTTTATGTGCCTGCTTGGAAGGGCTCTTGCTAGGTGGTTAGAATGGACTGCCTTTGTGGGCCGAGAGGAGCCAGCGGCTGAGGGGGTGGCTCAGTCGCTAAAGTACTTGCCACGCAAGCACGAGGAACTAAGTTTGATCCCGAGTCCATATTTTCAGAGAAACTGGATGTGGTCGCACATGTTGTAATCCCAGCACTAAGACGTCAGAAGCTATCCCGGGACTTTCTCGTCAGCTATCTGAACCTAATCTGGGAGCCACATCTCAATGAGAGCCTGTGTTTGTAAGACACAAGGTAGACAGCACCCGAGCAATGACAGCTGACATTGTCCTCGGTCCTCCAGGCTCATATTCCTGCTTGCCCAGACACGCGCCTGCACACAGAAACACATCTAGAGGAGGCCCAGTGCTCTGAGAAGGCTAACCTCCCCACCCTTGCCAGGTCTCCTCATCTCTGTTCCATTTTGGTTCAGTCAAGAGCCACCTCCTCTCTCAAACCTGTTGATCCCTGGCGGTTGTAACACATAGTGGCATAACGAAAGGTACCAAGAGCATGTGTATGCGAGAGAGAGACAGAAACAGAGAAACAAAAAGACTTTGTCTCTTCGTGCCTGTGGGTGCTTGCGTCTCGGGAAGGAACAAGATCCAAAGCTAGGTCTGAGATGCTCCCCTGAAATTTCCCCTGCCATCACTGTTAAGTGCTGACTTTTAAGGTGTCTAGGGACACCTTGGCACCCACCCGTCACACAATTTGCTTAGATATGCACATCATATCCCACCAGTCCTTTGTGGTTTTTGCATAGATGAGGGATTCAATGTCCTCCTTCAAATTCAACATCAAACACGTTTGAAAAGGTAGCTCAGTCGCTAAAATGTTTGTCACCCAAGCATGAGGGCCTACGCTTGATCCCTAGAGCCCACATGCAAAAATCAGGCATGGGGACGCCTGCTTGTGATTCCAGCCCTGGGGAGGAGGAGGCAGAAGGAGTCCTGGGGTTTGCTGGCCAGTTAGTATAGCCTAATTTGCAAGTTCTCATCTTTTAAAAAAAGGACGGCATTTGAGAAACACCGCCCAAGGTTAACTTCTGGCCTCTGCATGCACACTCACCTCTACTCTTGACTAATTTCATGGGCTTGTTAGACGACCAAAATACAGGCAGATAGGAAGCAGACAGGAAGGGGCCAGTCTCTGCAGAAAGGTGGGGAAATGAGCACATCTGAAAACAAGAGAGATAAAAATATTTGGATCAAATTGATATAAATGTTTTTTTTCTTTTTTGAAAAAACACTCTACCAGCTCTTAAAGATATAATTAACACACAAAAAGCGATGTGTTTGAAGTGTTCCTACTGATGAGTTTTGACATATAGACTTATAACTGTATAGAGATACAGGCAAACACCTGTGAGACCATCACCTCAGTCAAGACAGTGACAAGTACAAGGCTTGGGAGAGTTCTTCCTCCCCGAGCCTGAGCAACCAGGATACCTGGGATTGGTTGGTGTCTGGGATTTTTGTATGAGTGAATCCTGCAGGATGGACTCTTTGAAGACAGAGAAGCTTCTCATAGCAAAACAGACAAACAAACAAAGCAAACAAACAACAACAACAAAACCCACAATGGCTTCGCCACTGCCTCGCTAAGTCTTCTGTGTCCCCCAACCCACCCCAGGGCTCTGCTGGGAGGCCCACACACTCCTGGGCTTCTCTACTTTGTCTCCTCCCATTTTGTCTCATTTTAATGCAGAGCAGGCCAGCTAGCTCTTCGTTTTCTTGACTTCTCCAAATCCATATCCTTAGAGAGTTATCAAGGTAATTTCTCGAACAAAAGGCAGTTCCTTCTCTGAGATCAATTCCAGTGCCAGCTGTTAGAATACATTTTTCTGTCCTCTGAGGCACGCGTGTGAGTGTGTGCTGTGGTAAATGTGTATCTGAACACACAGTGGCTGAAACAGTGTAAGGTGACAGAGTGTACTTGTTCATTTGGGAGTATAATTGTGGTTAGGGGGAAAGGGACTAGATTATCTTATTTATTTTATAATTTACAGATGTTTACATATATCAGAAAGCAGATAGCTAGCTGCTTTCATATACTGTCTTATTTAGTTCTCACAGTACACATGTGACATTGGGATAACAAATCGCTTTAAATGAATGGGAAAGCAAAATTTAGGCTAAATAAGTCAGCCACAGATGCACTAATGCAGCCACACCGTGGAAGCTGGGCTGAAGCTGGAAACTTTGGGGCACCAAACACGGTACTCATCTCTCTTTATGGTGAATGAGAGGTGGGTTAACTCCTCATTACCAGTGGACTGGGAGTTATTGCCTGCATGGCCATATTGAGGCAGGATCTGTGCTCAGCAGGGAGTAGTGGAATTGATGTCCGTAGTAGATTATTGATGTCTGCCATGGCTATGGGTTGGTGGAGGTGTTGTGTACATGTCCTCCTTGGCTCATACCATGCTCTTCAGGACTTTCTACTGTGCAAATTGGGGGTATAACTCTTCAGGAAGAGACCTGGGTCTCTGAAGAAGTGCCTTGGGGATACCCCTGGTTAGTTGGTCCCATATGCTGATGTCGTATCTCCAGTGAGGTTTCATCCCCACCCAGGAGGCCCATAACCTTGATGGGTTGGTTGTGCAGGGGCTGCTGAGAGAGTTCCCTACACGCAGACTCTCTGCTGCCCTTTCTTTGCAGGCCCACAGGTCCTGAAACTGCCATCTTGTTTTTTTCCAGAGCCAGTACATACCTGGTCCACCTCCATCAGCTCATCTGTTTCACTTTCAAAGCCACCTCCAGTCTTGCCTCCCAGTGGCCTGTTCTCTCCACTGCAGCAGGAAAGGTCATTCTAAAATGTCCATGAATCTTGCCATCTCCCCTAGTGGCTTCTCTTTCTGATAGGTCCGAAGTCTTACTCCTGTCTTAAAGGGTTTCCAGGCTGAGCCTCTCCTCCCTCTCAGCTTCCCAGGCTTCTTCCCTCTAGCCATTCTGCCTTTCTGCAGAGTGAACACACACAATTCACATCTCCTAACGATTCCCCATGCTTAAATGCTAGCTCTGCAAAACCGAGACTCTGGACTCTCATAACTGTCCCAGACCCTGAATTCCTTCACAGGACTTAGCATGAGGTTACAATATGCCAAGTCAAAGCCCCGTGGAATCTGGGGGCCCCTCTGCATCCACCTGTAAATCTAGAATGAGGCCAGGCACAGAGAGAACACCAAATGTCTACGGCAGGAATATGCTCAAAGTGCTTTATTACTGGCATGTATTTTAGAACAAACTTCCTCAAACTGTTTATGAAACCAGAGGGAAATACAACTAATCAGTAGAAAAGACTGAACATCTGGGTGACCTTGGGCTAGCCATTTAATCAACTTGGACTTTGGTCTCCTTGTTTGCAAAATAAGACCTAGTGTTTGACCTACATACATCACAAGATGGAGAAAGTGCCTTGTCCCCAGGCTGCGTCCTCACTGGGCAAAGCCTTGGAAGTGTGACTAGGTGTGGAAGGTGGGGGTCACTTTCTGATGATCATTCCTCTGTTTTTGATCCCAAGACGACTGTCTGTGGGCTCCTGACCTGCCTCTGTCCTGCCTAGAACCAAAGATTGACATGGCATCTTTAAAGCCCTGGTGAATATGTGTCCGGTGTCCTCTGTCTAGTCCCTAGCTCCATCAGGCATTCCCTCCTATTGCATGAGTGTGAGAAAGGCCACTCTGGGGATGACGGCGGGGGGGGGGGTGTATCAGTGCTTTTACAGGTATTAGGAGCCAGTACATTAACCTGCTGATGGGAGAATGGGATGCTGGGAGAAGGGCCAGCCTTTCTTGGGTGGCATCAGGTCCTCGAGTTGCAGCCAGAGTAGCTGGGTGGAGACATAGTCCCTTTTCTCCCAAGGTCACTTCTCTGACCCTCTCTCCTTTATGAGAGAAAGTAGACTTTATATCAGGGATAGGCCCACAGCACTACATTAGGCAGGCAGGAAGCCAAGGGCCTGGGAGCAGCTTTCTTTGCAAATGACCTCATCTTGGAGCCATTGTGTCTCAGCCAAGCAGTGGCTCCAGCACTTGGCCTAAGGAGGCAGACCAACTTAGGAAGCATTATCACAGAACCTCCTGATGGCCGTGATGGCCCTGTCCTGCTGACCTTGGTGTATCTGCCAGAACTCGTGCTGATGCATATAGCCTGAGACTAGGTGGCCGGAGACTAGGTGGTCACATAGATTTTCACTTGGATGTGTGACTTCAAACCAGTCCTTGCTCCATGGGAATTGGTCTCTAATCTGTCTGATCATTAGGAGCAGGACACTAGAAGCAGAGGTCCCGGGATTCTGTCTGGCTTGGGAAGCTGACGTTTGTCCTTTCCCTAAGCGAGGCTTTCTTAGCTGCATTTGTAGCATGTGGGGTTCTTGGCTTCTTCCATTCTCTGCTTCTCAGTGCAGGCCAGGCTGAGGTCAGCCCAACTGCAAACCCCTGCCCCCATCACAGCAGCTGCACTTAGTTCCAAAGCCACTCTTCCTTCGGCTAGCCATGCTGCTCTGTGCAGTGGACCAGAATTCTCTCCCATCCCACCATACAAGCCCGACCATTTCCCCCTCCGGGTTCCCACTGTGAGGCTGAACTGTGCATCAATGATCCACAGTGATACATATAATGGTGGAAACAGTCCAGACTGAGGGACAGTCCTTCTTCCCCAGATACCTTTGAAAACAAGAAGAGCAGTGACCTTGGGCTCTTCCAGGACCATTGGCCAAGGTTCCACGTGTTTTCAAAGACACAGGCACTTTGGTGGGAAGTGTCAAAGATCAAACTTCTGGGCAGCCTCACTGTCCCTTTAGGAGGGCAAAGGGCTAGCAAGACGAGTTGGATGCTGGGACAGCCATATGACCAAACCTGAGCACAGATAAACAATGCAGTGGTTGTCGGAGCTGCAAAGCAAAGAGACAACGGAGTCAAAAGGGAGGCAGGGACTGAACAGAATGCCAGGTAAAATGTGTGGGGGTTGGGGGAAGCAAAACTTATGTGTGTGCTGTTGTGAAAGCCACTGTTTGAGAGACTGGGCCAGGCATGGAAGAGAAACAGTGAGCTTTCTTTCTACTGTATAAGGGTGCAACCTCTAAGGCTGGCACCCATAGCTCTTTGTTCTGAAAGGGCCCAGAATTGGGGTGGGGAGGGGGAGGAGACTCTTCTCCTTGGAAGCTGAGGTGGATTCTCCCTTACCCAGACCTCCCCTGTCACAAGACAGACAAAGACATCATCAAGGACAAAGGATGTGACTGTGTTGGTTAGTTTTTGTCCACCTGACACAAACTACAGTCGCCTGGGAGGAGGGAATGCTCCTCACCAACTGGCCTGTATGCAGGTCTGCATGGTATTTTCCTGATTGTTGAGGTGGGAGGGGCCAGGTCACTGTTTGGGGCCACCCATGGGTCCTGGGAGGTTTAAGAAAGATAGCTGGCCCACAAGGAGAACAACAGAACTAGAAGATTTGAACACAGGGGTCTTCCTAGAGACCCATACTCCAACCAAGCACCAGGCATGGGGATAACCTAGAACCCCTGCGCAGATGTAATCCATGGCAGTTTAGTGTCCAAGTGGGTTACATAGTAATGGGAAGAGGGACTGCCTCTGACATAATCTAATAGGCCTGCTTTTTGGTCACCTCCCCCTGAGGGGAGAGCAGCCTTACCAGGCCACAGAAGATGACAATGCAGCCACTCCGGATGTGATCTGATAAACTAAGATCAGATGAAAGGAGAGGAGGACCTCCCCTACCAGTGGACTTGGGGAGGGGCATGTGTGAAGAAGGGGGAGGGAGGGTGGGATCAGGAGGGGAGGAGGGAGGAGCTTATGGGGGGATACAAAGTGAATAAAATGTAAAATAATAATAATAAAAAGAAAAGAAGAAAAAGAAAAAAAAGAAAGATAGCTGGATATAAGCCTGAGAGCAAACCAGTAAGCAGCTTTTCTCCATGGTTCTTGCCTCTGCTGCTGTTTGAGTTCCTGCCCTCATGTCCCTCAGTGATCAACTGCTTGGGGTCCACATAAACCTTTTCCTCCAAAAGTAGCTTTTGGTCATGGTGCTTATCACCGCAATAGAAAGGAAACTAGGACAGTGATCAGCCAACCAGGAGGCAAGGAGCCTGGCAAGTGATTTCTTTCTAAGGTAGCCTTGAAAATAAAAATCAGATTTACTAGACTGCAAGAGTCTCCCTCTGGCCTCCACCAGAGAACAAAGTCGTCATTTAAATAAGGAAGTTTGTCTTCTCTGCCAGGTGGAAGCCTTAGAAACTTAACAGCATCCAGTGTGCAGACCAAGGGCCAGTCCATGTGTGCCTTCAAATTTGTTATCACAGGGGTGGCACAGTGACCCAAGACATCCTTTAGGGTTCCAGCTAGACTAGGAATCAGCGGGCAGAGCCTCTGTAATATGAGTTCTCCAGGAAGAGCCACTGGGCTCGGGAGGACATGTTGGACATGTTGGTAGAGGCAGACATTCATATGCCATTGGCTGTAGGTCTGGAGAAGGGCATCCATCCACCCGACAGCACCGCCAGCTCATCTGTATCCATCGGCATCCTTCGACATAGGATTTGTCTTCATTAGAGACTTAGTGAGACTTTTCCCAGATGAGGTCTGAGGGACAATGTCACCTTCACTCTCTCCCACCCCATAGCTACAACAGTGGGCAGGTGTTTGGCTGAGACCCTGGGGACATTTTGAGTCCTTGTCCTTCATTAAGAGAAAAGGTCTTGACAAAGGCAGAGAGTATCTGGCTTCAGTGTCCAGTCTGTAGCTTTCCTATACTGAACAATGAAACCCTAGTAGAATCCATAAACTAGCCACCTTTCAGCCTGGGTTCTGAATGGAAAGCTCTGGAAACATTAATGACACTTATATGTTGATGGCTTGGTCCCCAGACTGTGACCTAATTGAGAAGTGGCAAAGCCTCTGAGAGGTGGGGCCTTGAAGGAGTAAATTAGGTCATTGGGTTGTGGCCTTGGAGAGGACACTGGGATACCAGCCTCCTTTTGACTATAGGATGGGTGCTCTTTCCAGCCTCTCTGGACACCTTTTTCCTAATACCTTCCCAAGCCTTCTGTCATCCCTGCTGTGGAACCCCATGCCTGGTTGGAGTAGTACAGAGACCTGGGACTGAGTTCCATTCCTTTTAGCATCAGCATCATTGTCTGCTATAGGAGACGCATGCCCTGTGATGCCCTGCCTGCCTGCGGTTGTGAGAACAACTTTTCCTTCTGTGCAGGACCCTCCCATTCTAGTACCTAGAGAAACCCATGTCTCTCTTATCATTTGTCCTCCACCTTCTGGAACCACTGGCCAGGAGAAAGTGGTTCACTGGCTCCAGAACCCAACCACAGAGGTCTTAGGGGCTGTGAGCAGGTACACTGCATAGTCTCCTCTTAGTGTAGTGAATGTGCCCTAAGGTACTCCAGAAAGCCAGATTCCTTCCCCCTATCTTCAAGGGCAGAGAACTCCTGATGGCTACTGGTCCACCTCCATGCATGCAACACCAAGGCCTCTAGACAACAGCAACACACTTCCAGGAAGATCCCACTGGACAGAGGCTGTGAGTGGGGAGTTAAAGGGGTGTCAGGGCAATAGAAAGAGACTAGAAATAGTAGAGGAAGACCCCAGGCCCTAGGGTTTTGTACCAGGCACCAGGGCTGCGGAACTCACTGGAATTTTACTTTAGGGACTGAGGGGTCAAATTCTTCCTTAGTGATCCATCTAATAGTTTCTGCCACAGGCTTTTGGAACCTAGAAAGAACTCAGAACTGGTCACTCTTGCCTCTGGCTGCAGGGTCCAGCCCCAAACAAAGCCAGCTTCTGCATGAGCTGTTAGTTTCTGGAAGTGCCCTGAGCAGAGCCCCAGGCCCTGGCTGAGGTCTCATCTCTGTCCCCTTGGCCCACATCTATGACTCAGCACATTAATGTCTGCCAGAACCAACCTCAGGAGAATATTTGTGGTGACTCAGAGACCCTGTTCAATTCCGTTCTTTATTTTCCTTAGTTCCGACTCTGTGAACAAGACCCAGCACATGCCTGATGGAACCAGATAAGCAAACACAGACCATTCTGCAGGAAGAATAGTGGCAGCTCGATGAAGAAAAGACTTACGTGAGCTTCAGGCTCAGCATGAATGGATTGTTGGAGGAGATAAGAGCTGGGCTTTGATGAGTGAATAGGAGCTTTCCAAGTGAAAGGTATAATGAGAGATGGGGACTGACACAACTGTCAGGGAGAACATTGTGAGCTTGGGGATGTAAATGGGAACAGCCCTGTGCAGTTGGAGTGTGGTTTGGAGAGCTGAGACTAGGGATGAGGCAGAGTGAAGCAAGGCTATTAAGGGCCCTATGAACCCACTGGGCATCACTTCCTGGGCTGTGGGGATTTAGAGGTTTGTGGAGAGTCTCTATGGAGTGGCCCTGCATGAGTAAGCCTGACTGTAGCCTGTGCTCTTCTTCCTCCTATCATCTTTTGCGCATTAATAATCACCCCATTTGAGCAGGGCTTCTGGATCTCTCTGTAGAGTTAATACACAACCCCTGTTTTGGTACGGCAGCTGCCCAGGAGGGAGGCAGTGCAACAAGAGAGGAAATTACAGATAAGAGCGGAGAAATGGCCACAGCAAGAAGGAGGGAAGGCAGGAGCTGGCGGAAAACAAACCAAGGTGTCAAGACAGAATCAATAACCATCACGGCAGAGAGAAGAAGATGGGATTCATTACAGAGAGTAAAACAGACATTACCCACCTGCCCACGTGGCTCACTGCGCAAGGGGAAGAACTTCCACTTCCACTCAGCAAGTGCTGATGGTGGAAATACTTGACAGCCACCACTTGGGGCGAGGAGGTGTGGAGCAGAGGGAGGCAGAGTCGAAGGAACAGGCATATGTGCAGTCCAGGAGGAACAGTGAAGCTCTGAGGAACACCGAGGGGTCATAAGGACACACAGACCAACAGACACGAGCTAAAAGTCTTATTTATTTCACTCTGGGGTTCTTCAGCTCCCGGTGTGGAGGAACACTGACTTTTTATTCCTGGAGAGCTGGGTCGAGCCTAGGGCTGTTGGGAAGTGAGAGTAAAGGAAGATGGTGGCACAGAATAATGGCGGCTGAATGCTGAACAGAAAACACTGGTCTTCGTAGATGGGGCTGAGTGCTGGGCAGGCTCCAACCAGCCACCACAATCTGAGTGTGGAGAAAGAAGAATCAGAAATCACCCAGGGGTAGATGTAACCTAGGCTGGCACCCAAAGGCCTCCTTCCCTGGCTATCCTCAGGTATAGCAGAGCCTTCCTCTTACTCTGGTGGAGAAACAGACTAGGTACTCTGAACAGTAGAGGTGGAGGCTTTGCCAGGTTCCAGGAGGGGCTTGAACCCATGGTGGCATCCTCTATAGACCATTCAGTGACAGTTATCCTGTGTAATGGAGGGGCACAGGCCCTAGAGGGCTTTGGCATCAGGAGCAGGACTCAATCTGTTGTCAGGGGCTCAAGACCAGCAGGTGTGCAGGGAAGCTGCCCGTGGTGCTGGTGCCAGTATAGAGTGAGAACAAGCTAAGAGAGAGGGATTGACTAGACTTCCCTAGTGCTCTCATGTTTGGGGAAAGATGAGGCCTCACAGCTGGGGACAGCCATGTGTCTCCCATGATGCCCTTAGGGAATATTTCTTGAGTACTTGGTGAGAGGAGATGGCAGGCTCAGAGGAGCTGATGAAACTGGGCTGAAGTTACACAGCCTTAAAGAATTTAAACCAGGATGTGAACATAACACTGGGGTATGAACCTGGGCAGTGTGGCCTGGCCTGAAGCCTTAGTCTCCTCATCATGTTGTCTTTGACTAAGGAAGACCTCTGGGCTCCTTAGGTTTTCCATTCTCAGTTGGCTACAGACAGCTCTATGGCTCTGTGGTGCTACTGAATCCCTCCTCAGCATGTTCAGATCTCAGCTGTCTGCACCCTAGCTCTCCTCCACCCACCCTTGACCCCAGGCTCCAGATCTCCCCTTTCCTGAGCATCTCCTCATTTGCAGGAAGGAGGTTGCTGGGGGCTGGGATGGTAGAGGAAGGACCAAGCGAAGCAGTCTAGTGGTTCCTGAAGTCAGAACTCTTTCCAGCCTCTCTGTCACCTGCGTGACATCTGTTGTCACCTGGCCAAGTCCCTCCTTCTGGACCAAATAGACCCAGCCATCTAGTCTCAACCTGATATCTTTCCCCTCATTCTGGCTCCTCTTGCTTCCTGGTCAGTCTGTGTTTCTCACAGCACCCACACTTCTTTGCAGTCTCTATGCTGTTTCATCTGGGAACCAGGGGCTTTCAACATGATCCATCAGCATGAAGCCAACATCCACAGAGCTAGTTAGTGTTTATGGAATGACATCCACAGGGACCAGCATCTTTGGCCTTTGGAAGGAAGAGAGGAATGATGGGCTGGAGATGTACAAGAAGGAATTTAGTCAAAGTGAGATAATAAGACTAAAATCTGCTTGAAACAACGATCAATAAAAATATCACCATTTTTGTTCTGTTATCAGGATGGGATACAACATCTCTGTTTCTTTATGCCCCTCAGTAGATGTGCAGGCTCAGCCCTACCCTGCAGATGCCCTCCCTGACAGCAGCAGGTCTAAACAAGCTCCTCTCTATCCTCCTTCTGGGGTTCCTGGATCTTTGGAGGGTTTGGAGATGGCACGAGCCTGCCTGGTATGTAGGGTCTGCTCTTGCCCTTCCTGTCTGCACCACTTCTCTAGGATACTGGGAATGTTGTCAGTGAGAAGCCCTACTCCAGCTTGTCCCATCAGCCAGCCCCTCTCCCTCAGTACTCCCCATATTGAATCATTTTAAAATAGCTTCCTCCTTGCCTATAAGGGCTGTAAGAACAACACTTTATACTTTTTTTAATAATAATTTTTATTTTTTATATTAATCACAGGTTATTTACTTTGTATCCCAACCGTAGCCCCCTTCCTCATTCCCTCCCAACCCCACCATCCCTCCCTCATCTCCTCCCTGTCCCTTTCCAAGTCCACTAATAGGGGAGGACCTCCTCCTCTTCCATCTGACCCTAGCTTATCAGGTCTCTTCAGGACTGGCTGCAATGTCCTCTTCTGTGGCCTAGCAAGGCTGCTCCTCCCTCAGGGGGAGGGTGTTGAAGAGCCAGCCATTGAGTTCATGTCAAAAATAGTCCCTGTTCCCCTTACTAGGGAACCCACTTGGATACTGAGCTACCATGGGCTATATCTGAGCAGGGGTTCTAGGTTATATCCATACATGGTCCTTGGTTGGAGAAACAGTCTCATAAAAGACCCCTGTGCCCTGATATATTTGGTCCTTGTGGGACTCCTATCCTCTCCAGGTCTTACTAACTCCCCCTTCTTTCATATGATTCCCTGCACTCTGCTGAAGGTTTGGTTATGAGTCTTAATATCTGCTTTGACACACTGCTAGATAGATCTTTCAGAGGCCCTCTGCAGTAGGCTCCTGGCCTGTTACTTGTTTTCTCCTAC
Source organism: Psammomys obesus (assembly GCF_907164565.1). Taxonomy (NCBI): domain Eukaryota; kingdom Metazoa; phylum Chordata; class Mammalia; order Rodentia; family Muridae; genus Psammomys; species Psammomys obesus. The sequence continues at coordinate 5,590,942 of NW_026596039.1, read as the reverse complement.
ATCCAATGTCCTTCCCATTTGTCTTTCTAAGTGAGGATTGATCATCTTACCCCGCGTCCTCTTTCTTGTTTATCTTCTTTAGGTGTATATATTTTGGTATGTTTATCCTATCTTATAGGTCTATATAAGTGAGTATATACCATGTGTGTCTTTCTGCTTTTGGGATACCTCACTCAGGATGATCGTTTCTAGGTCCCACCATTTGCCTGAAAATTTCATGATTTCCTCATTTTTAATTGTGTAAAAGTACCACAATTTCTGTATTCATTCCTCAGCTGAGGGACATCTGGGTTGTTTCCAGGTTCTGGCTACTATGACCCTTTATACTTTTATACTTAGAGGGTCCCTGAACCTCATGAAGGGCCAGGTGTATTGTGGGTATTCAGTACAAAGTTCTTAAACAAAACGGATGCTCTTTTTGTCTTGGATCATAACTTTTCATGAACCACAGGATGCTTTTGCAAGCTTTATATGGTTTTAAACATTTTTACTTTTTAGAACTTCTTATGCCCTTTCCCTTCCTTCCCTCGTTCACACTGACTCTCTCTCCTTCCCTTTCTTTCTTACTCCCTTCTTTTTTCTTTCTTGAAATAAGTCTTGTCATTCAGCCCAGACTAGCCTCAAACTTTCAATCCTCCTGCCTCAGCTTCCTGAGTGCTGGGATCACAGTTCTGTGTCACCACCATACCCTTTTATGCTTTTAAATTTCTAATTCACCTTTGGCCTCTTATTCCTATCTTCGCTAGTTATGGTAGTTTAAAAGGTAACAAAGATTGGGACATTTTCAAATATCTAGTACTAGGGATTAGAAGAAACATAGTTACAAAACAGCTGAAATGATTCTATTTTTGTAAACTAAATCTGTAGGTACAGACAGAGATATTTATCCTTCACTATTTGGTAAATTGTTTTTTCCCCAGAAACATGAGTATGGACTTTAATAGCTGACAGGTGAACACATAGTTTTGGAATCAATGATTTGAAGGAACAACAAAGTTATCAGGTTTCTTAACTGATGATCTCTCCAAGGATGCAAATTCATTTACAATGAATATTACAATAAATATTCATTACCATGGATATCTGAAGCCCCAGGAAGATGGAGACTATGCAATAATTTGAAAAATGTGACCAGGTTTCAGTTGCTGTTAATATTCTTGATTTACAGCTTGAGGGACTGAAGTTCTTTCGTGTTCTTGTTTTAGAGCCCAAGGGACTGAAGTTCTGGAACTTTCTTTGGGAAGTCATAAAATGCACATACAAGCACAGAAAAAAATCTAGAAGGGTAGATGTCAAGGTGCTCCCAGTGACTGAAAGTAGGTGGGTTTCTCATTTTTGCTTGTCTACTCTCTGTAATGTTCATTTAAACAATAAAATTACTAGATAAAAGTATTAAATGAAGCTATGAAAAAAGCTATAAAGATATGGAAAACATTCAATTTGGGATTCTTCTCCCTCCTTTAAAATGCTTATAATTTATTTTAACTTGTTTTACTTGGCTGTTTTGGAGATGCCTTCTATAATTTTTGTTTTGAAAATTAACTTAAAACTAATTAGATGAAAGATTTCTATCAACAGCTGTGGTTGGGCTTTGAAAAAAGCAAAAAACATTTCTTCATCCTAACTAACTAGTCACCTCTGAATCAAACCAAATAGGAAGTTGGGAGGAGTTTCAGGAGGTGAGAAGATGAACAAGGAGAAAAAGAGAGAGAGACAGAGACACAGAGATAGAGGGAGAGGAAGGGAAAAGGAAGGAGGAGGGGAGAGGTACGGGAGGTGAGGGAGGGAAGAAGCAAAAAAGGGAATTGTGGGAGGGGGGATGATGTATTCAGAGGGAAGGAGAAGAGCACAACTCTTGTGCTAAGGGCAGGGTCACTGATGGCTAGAATACTTGTTCTCGAAGAGTGAGTGCCTGGGGTCCTGGTGAAATAGCCAGAGCAGCTCCTCCTAGTTAGGCAGAGATGGGCAGGGAGAGCTGAGGGTGAAGTAGGGAGTGTTAGAGTGGACTAGAGTGGACTAGAATGGAAAGGGAGGGCTGATGTTGGGAGGGAGGGCTTAACTCTGGGTCTTGTCCCAAAGCTACATCCACATCCCAGGTAACAGCTGCTGTAAAAACATTGTCATATAGACAAATAACACAAAATTGCTCTCATTCACCCATTTCAGTTGTTTGCACCAGGGAACACATATTAGCACTTTGATGTAGCAACTGATGGAGCTTATACAGGGCCTGAAACTGCCCAATTGCCACCCCAGGGCACAGGCTGTGTCAGAAACCATGACAATGGCCTCAGAAGGCCCCCATGACCTGTGCAAACATCATTGACTAGTGGTCAGCCTGGCCTTTGTTCCCTGTGGGCCCCTGACTTCCCTTCCCCTCCTCACAGGGTCTTAGCCCTGCTCCTGGAGATGAGCAGCCTGCTGAACTAAACCCTAGTTAATATTCCCTGTGTGTGTGTGTGTGTGTGTGTGTGTGTGTGTGTGTAATGTGTGCACATAAACTCCAGGCCCCCAAACTATGTCAGTCATCAGTGTGGCTCAGAATCCAGACTCTGAGAACTAGACCCTCTTCTTCAAACACTGGCCGTCTTCCTACAGTGTAGCCTACCTGTATCCTTTTACCCCAGTTCCATGTCTGGGGCTCTTCCTTCACAAGCTACGATGGTGCCCACATGACAGAGTTACCGGGATTCAGGGGAAGCGTCCAAGCTTAGGCAAAGAACAGGTTCTCAGTAAATGCTGACCAGGACTGCTTCACAGATACCCCCTGATTTGTCAGAATGACTTCAGTGATACTCAGATGAGAACCTGTTACAGAAAGCTGGCTTGAGACGCCCACTCCTGCACCCTTCCAGGCTCTGCCTCCGTCTTTGCCAGGAACGAACCAGCCACCAAACACACCGTAGGGAGTAAAGAGGACAACCGAAATTCTTAATGTTCCAAGATGTGACATGGGAGTAAGGCTCATTACCTACCTTCCCATCCTGCCCTGGGTTGGCATAGATGGCAGCTTGTGACAGATGGCAGCGGTTTGAGTGACGACTTCAATTTTAACTCTTTTCGATAATGCAGGTCTGGAAAGCCACATACTTTAAAACTGTCCCTGGATCATAGATCAGCTGGAAGAGGCCCAGTCCAGCTCAGTTAATAAGCTCTGGAAACATCATCCATCACAGGGAACCCCTCCTTAGGGCTCCCAGTGTCAACTCCTGGCAGAGATGAATAGATGGGCCACTACTCTGGCCGTTTGCATCTTGCCTCCTCGAGCCTGAACTTGGACCTCGCCGAGCTGAACACCCCTAGGGTGGAGGCGGGAGGCAGGTGGGTGTGAGGGAGCAATGAAGTGGTATCACTTTGAGGAGGGAGGTTGGTGTCTCTCTTGGTCATCCTAGAAGACTACTCTGTTCTGACCCCTCTGGGCCTTTGAGGAGGAGGAACCTTAGGCAAACTTGAATTCTGCTGCAGGAGACCCTGTAGGGATCTGCTTGATGCAGTTGGCACAGATGCAAGCTCAGTCCCATGGAGAACACAGAGATGCCGGTTCCTGTGATCCCTGCTGGGTGGGAGCTGCCAACTGCTGAAAGCTGAGCTTTGGATCAGTCTGTCCCACAGAACCCTGCCCTGGAAGCTGTATGGTCAGCAGTGATGTCCCCTTTGATGGAAATACCCTGAAGCCTGTGGGTTTAGCTTTCCTGCCGTCTCCTGTACTCAACCCTGCTGCCAGCCACTCCAGAACCCCACCCACACACCCAGCCCCTCAGACTGTCTTTCACTGTCCTTCATCAGCCCTGCCCACACATCCTGCCAGAGGCCTTTTTGAAGCACAGGCACCAATCTGATTGCATTTCTTTGGGCACAAATACCTTTCCAGTGTTGGCCACACAGGGAATTAAGCACGAGATTCCTGGCCTGGTGTTCAAGCCCAAATGACCTGGCAGGGTATTGATGCCCTAGCCCAAAACTTGCTCGGATTGTCTGGGTCCTCTCAATGCCCTCTACCATCTGTGGATTTCAGTTTTTGCTCATAATACTATGAAACTCTCCTCTCTTGTCCTCTCCCCTCTGTGGGTTCTAGTTGAACTCTTGCCTCCTCCATGAAGCCCTTCTTAACCACTCCAACACAGTGCCTATTTCTAGGGCTCTGGTCACATGTACTGTAGCTGAAGTATCCCTAGACACTTGGCATATTGCTAGTGATGTGTTGCCAGGTTCCTGCAGGACTTGAAAGCCGCCTTCTTTCTTCCTTCCTCTTTTGATGCATGATTTGCATCATACTTCCCACTCTGGACCCATTTTCACAGGTCCAGGTATATCTCAAGCACTGAAGCTACTCCCCTGGGACCTGTTGACTCTTGGGAAGGAAACAGAATTAAATAAAATCCAGGAGGCAAGGAGCATCTTGTCCTTGTTTTCTCTGGCCCTTGTACCAAGTCTGGCACAGACTGGACAAAAGATACTGTCTGAATCAGATTGTTTTGAACTTCATCGTTTTCTCTTCAATGTCACACGCTGCTTTCTGACTTGTTTTTTAAATGATATTCTCACGCTCACCCTGCAACCTGCTCAGTGTTGTTTCCCCAGCAACATCTCACAGGGTACCTGCTGTACGTGCCAAACACTCTGATGATCCTGGATGAAGTCTTAGGATCTGCCAAGGAGGAATGCAAGGTGGGACGTGCCATCTGGACAGAGTTCAGGAGCCCCCCTCAAGACACATGCCTACAGCAAGCTTTCTGTCTATTCTTGCACTGATGAGGGTATAGGTAGCACGCACATCCTGGCTCATGGGAATGATACTGAAATGGACTATTATTCAGCCTCAACAAGAGAGGGAAGTCCTGTCATATGTGATAACATGGGTGAACTTTGAGAAGACTATACTAAGTGAAATAAGCTGGTCACTGAAGGGCAAGCAAGCACTGTATGGTCCCACTTGGAGGAGGTGTCTATAGTAGTCAAACTCACAGGATCTAGAAATGGACAGAATGGTGGGGTCCAAGGGTTCAAGGAGGAGGGAATGAGAAATTTCTGTTTAATGGGTTTAGATTTTATCAGAGAAGGTTCAAGCTCTAGAGACCCACTATACACCATTGTGCTTATCATTAGCAATGCATTGTGTTCTAAAAAAAAAAATGCTAAGGCAAAAGAATTCATGCTATGTGTAGGTATCTCTCTCAGTAAAAACATAGTAGCATATATAAAGGAATTAAAACACACCTGTCTATTTTTTTTTAAAAACCCAGGCTCTCAGCCCCATCCTACCTTGTACCTTCCTTGCCCCAGGGCCATCTGCAGGCTGGCAGCCCTGAGTTCTCTTAAGAGCCCTGAGCTCCGGCTCTCTTGCCTCTGCACCTGTGTAATGTTTGCAAAATGGCTCTACCCCTTCCCCCGAGTTCTCTTATCTTTGAAATGGATGGAGCTAGCAGTCCTGGCTGCCTCACAGAGCTTCTGTGAGACTCTGATGAGCTCACTCTTAAAGAAAGTGCTTCATAAACACAGGTTGTCGTTATGATTCTGGTGGAGTTTCTGGCCAGATGGAAACTGGGGTCAGGAGCAGCAGAACCTCTCTCATTCACTTGATCTAAATTAGTAGCAATTGAGATAGTTCTACAAAGTAACTGGGAATGTGGGCCACCTGGGGTGTGTGTGTGGGGGGGTAGGGCTGTATTTAGGAATGGATTCAGCTGAACTACCCAAAATAACAGTGGCTTCTCTAGATGGGAGTTTACATTGCTCTCACACGAACATCTGGAAGCAGCAGGGAATGTTGAGGAGGGAAGTGATGGCCCACACACTCCTCGGGGATCCATAGTTCTGCCAATCGACTCTTCTGGAATCTCCAGGCTACTTCTTTGTCCTGAGTGTTCAAGATGACTACCATCATCAGGACATCAGGAAACATGGTTTGCCCACTTTTGCCTCTGAGGCAAGAAAATGGTAATATTAATCATTTCTAAAATCTCTGGCCTGAAATTTGGGGCATCCTTGTTCCGTATGGTTTCTGAAAGACAGGGGCAAGTAAGAAAGGGCAAAGCTTACACAGGCCAGGAAGCCTGTTACACATATCTACTTGCACGCCATTGGTCAGAACTTGGTTTCATGGGCACACCTAGCTGCAAAGGATGCGGGTGAGTTAGGTGACCATACTTGCTTACAACAGTTCTGTTGCTTTGGAAAGAGAGAAAAATCAACACTAAGGGGAAAACCAGCCTCTGCCATGGGAGCGAAGGGAGCTGGGGGAGGAGGAGGAGAGGTTGGCTAAGATCCCCATGTCTTTCTGTTACATCTCCAAGCCTATTATCACTATATGTCTTTGAGCCAAAGGCTTGCAGAGAAGGTGACAGTACATAGCGCTTGGAACTTCTTCTGAGCTCCTCCATTCCCACAGGCTAAGCAGCCACCTGGATGCCCCACATTTGAGGATGGAGACTTCAGAGATGAACAACTGCACCAGTTTCTTGCTTCAGAGGCAAGAGTGGCCAAGTTGTGTTTCCTACTGAAATGGAAAACCATTACAGGTGATAAATATTGATTGCATCCTCAACTCTAGCTGTCTGTCTGTCTGTCTGTTGGGATACAGACTGGCTCATGAGGCCACTTTCACTGGCTTAGGAGTCATGCAGCAAGTGCCCAAAAGTGATGGTGCCAACACTTTCTCTGTATCATCATCTGTTTTATAAAAGAAGAAACAGAGGCACTGAGACACTGAAAATCACTGGCCCGAGTCATACATCTGGTTGGTAGCTGTGCCAGCTGTGAACTCAGCAGCTTTCCTTCCTAGCTCACATTCCTATATCGGCACTGGACGCTCCCTCCATGACTACGTGTCTCTCATCAAGCATGGCTCCCTATGCTCCCCACTCTGTGTCTCTCTCAGATTCCAAATGCCAGTTTTCTGGACTACAGGGTCCTTGCTGGAGTTCTGCATTCTTCAGCAGTCTTCTTAAGTTTCCCTTCCTCCAGAAAGGCTCCCTTCACTCACCCACTCGGACTGGCCAGTGCCAAACTCTCCTCTGTCTCCTTCAATACTGTCAGTTTGTCTAGCTGCTGTGGGTTGGATCCAGCTATCTTCCTAGACAATTGGTTACGTACCAGTTGGTTGGTTGATTGAGATGTCAACCTTATGCTGATGTCGAAGAACTCAACTTGCAGCATGTGGCTGAGATGCAGGCCCATTTACCCAGCTGCCTTTGGCTTCCTGCACATCTACAGGATATCTACCGGACAGTACATTCTTGCTTCCTCTCCCCCTTTGAGACAGGGTCTCACTTAGCCCAGGCTGACCTTGACATTTTATTCCATCTCTACTTTTTTTTTTTAAAGATTTATTTATTTAATATGTATACAGTGTCCTGCCTTCATGTGCCCCTGCATGCCAGAAGAGGGCACCAGATGTCACTATGGATGGTTTTGAGCCACCATGTGGTTGCTGGGAACTGAGCCTAGGACCCTTGGAAGAGCCACCTGCGCTCTTAACCTCTGAGCCATCTCTCCAGTCCCCGTCTCTACTTAAGCATAGGGACTTGGCTTTCCTGAACTATCTCACCACCAAATCTACTTGATCCCGCCTCCTGCTTTTAGGCCAGAGGTGTCTCCAGCTCTTTGGCTTTCGAGTCAGAGCCTCAACTCAGCAGCCCCAAGTGCTTCTGCCTCTAAGACACTGTTTCTCCACCTGTGGGTCAACCCTTTGGGGTCAAATGACCCCTTCACAGGGGTCACCTAAGACCATCCTGCAGGTCAGATATTTACATTATGATTCATAACAGTAGAGAGGTTAGTTATGGAGTAGCAACGAGAATAATTTTATGGTTGGGGGTCTCCACAACATAAGGAACTATATCCAAGGGTCATAGTATTAGGAAAGTTGAGGATCACTGGCTGAGCAAGGTTTGTGTAGAGTTGATGGAGGGTCAGCATGCTGGGGCCACGAAGAAGTTTGCTTATGGCACATTAAGGGTGAGACCAAACCCCACCAGAGTGTACCTGAGGACCCAGTAAGGAGTGTAGGCAGGACTTGGGTGTGGATGCTGCAGTCTTGCTAAAAGCACTCCAGCGCCCCTTTACCTTAGGATAAAGGGTACCCCGGGGGAGCTGAGGTGGGAGGGTGGATCAGGAGAAATGGCTGTCTTATCCCAGGCTGGGGAAATTGGGAGTGTCTGAATTTGGTAAAAATCTGGATCCTAGTGGGAAGTAAAGGCCAAAAGCAAAGGAGGGGAACAAAGAGATTATGGGCATCAAAAGTGCCCAAAGCCAGGGTTATGTGTTTTCAGCCCTTCTTCAGTTGTTCTGGGGGGGAGGGGCTGTGAACCATTTTGGAGGAGGAGTGCCTTGCTGGTGAGTTGACCACTAGGCATGAGCCTTGAAAGTTTACACCCCAGCTCCTGGCTCCGCATCCCTCAAGGCTGCCTGCTCCTCCACCATGTAAAGGGTCTCCACCACGGCTTCCGCTCACTGTGATCTCTGCTCTGCGTATCCTGCTGTGATGGACCAAGACCCTCTGAAACTATGGGCCAAAGTAAACCTCTGCTCTGATGTGGGGAGCTAAGAAAGCCTTGAGTCAATGGATGAAGAGCCAGTAAGATCCTGAGTGAATGTGTACTATTGACAAGGACCAATACCTCGGCCCCGGGATAACTGGCAAAGCCTCCCTCTTGTTGGTGAGCAGATGTTGGCAGTGTGTGTGTGAAAACTAGCAACTGCAGCTTCCTCATGGATGACTGCTGCCTGAGACTGCTTCCCTGGGAGACCTCCGACCGAGACCTAGCAAACCTCTCCTTCCCTCGACTTATGTAATAAACTGGCTAGGGTGAGCACAGGCCACTCAATCTCAGCTTCTCTGTACCCATGTCTGTCCTTTACATTCTTCTCACCAGAGTCAGCTTTCCAGGACCAAGCCATGCTGGTCACAGTTCTCTCAGAAGTTGTTTCTGTCCGGTACTTTATCACATCGCTGTACAGGTGACCAACGCTACAGCCGTTTCTGCTTGTCCAACATTTCCCAGCTCTGTTTTTGTTTCTTCTGGAAGCCTTGCCCACTTCTCTGAGTAGGTTAAGTCTCCCTGTGGCAGCCACCAGGTGCACAGCTCACCTTTTTAGTACTTGTAATTTACATTTCACATTCGGAAGCTGTTATTTACACAACTGACTACTAGATGAATGCTTGTCTCCTTGTTTAGACTAAAAAAGCTACATGAGGGCAGGGGCCACTTCTGTCTTTTCTTAGCTGTGAGGAAGGAATGAATGGATTAACAAGTGTCAGGAATCCCAGAGGTAAAGGAAGAATAGCACAGCATGGTTGAGGGCAGGAACCAGTGCCTGGGGCTCTTGTTCAACCCTGGGCTCTTGTATGCACACATGGATCTGTATACAACTGAACACACGGCAGGGGAGTAGGAGGGAGCCTGAGGAGATGGGCCAATCAGTGATCTGCCCTCCTTGCAAGTACCAGGACCTAATTCTGATTCCCCAGAACCCACATGAAAAATCTGGATGTGGTGGCAGTTGCTTGTGGTCCCAGACTGGGTGGCACATACACGTGGTCCCAGATTGGGGGTGCAGAAATGAGTAGATCCTTGTGGCTCACTGGTCTAATCAGAAAGCTTCAGGTAATGAGAGATCTTATCTGGAAAAGCAAGGTGGCCAGATCCTGGGAAGTGACACCTAAAGTTGCCTTCTGCCCTCCATATACACACAGACACAGGTGCACACACACGAACACACACAAAGACAGTTCCGTGTGTCAGTCAAGGCGCTGTGTATGTGTGAAGACTGGAGAGGATTCACAGGGACTCTGGGCATCTGTGACCTTTCACACCTGACTCCTACCCCTCAGTTCTCTCATCTGTCTCTGCCCTGTATTCTATGCTTATGCTTCTTAGGTGTTTGCTATTTCATCTCCCTGAGACTTTATTCATGATTTTCTTCTTTACCTTATGCCTTTACCTGTAGGGGATTTTTGCTTATTTTTCCAAAACTAAATTCAGACGTTACTTTTTCTGGTGGCCTTTCATAACGTCCCCCAGATTTTCCCTCCTCTTCTTCTGTGTACAGAAAGGTAGCGCGTAAGCTAGCTGGTCCATGAAGGAGCCGCCAGCCACTGCCACAGCCCTTAGCATCTAGCAGGTGCCTGCTGAATGTGAATGGGCGAGCTCACGAATGACCATTGTTTTTACCGTCTGTCACTGTAGAAGAGGAGACATTTACTTCGGTTCATGGTTTCAGAGTTTCACGTTATGGTCTATTGGCTTAAGTGCTTTACGTCTAGTCTGTGTGGGGTGTGCACATCATAGCAAGGGCATAGGGAAGTAGAGCCTATTTCACTTTATAGCTGGGAATCTGAAAAAGAGAAAGGGAAGAGGACTCACATCCCACAATCCCTCTGAGGTCTCAGTGACCTCAAGCCTCTCATTAGGCCCCACCCCTAAAAAAGCTCCAGCACTGCTCAGGAGTACCATGCTGGGAACCCGGAGGGGAGCATTCAGATCAGACCATAGCATCATGTGCCCCAGGCTTCTGAAACAGCATGGCTGTTGTCCAGCCTGCCCCCTCCCCCAACATGTACTCACAGTTGTCACACCATGGGTCCTGGTTTTCTCCTGAAAATTGTGGTCACTGCAGAAAGAGTATAGTAGCTAACGGTGTCAGGTGTTTGGACCCCTAGGGAAAGCAGTAATAAGGCTCCGAGGGCTTCTGACAATGTCTGAAATAGCCCTGAGGAAATTGTACTGTCATCTGCGCCCTGGCTACACAGCTGAACTAAAGCACTGTCTTTCTCTGCTTTTAAGCTGGGATCATGTCAACTCAGCAGCGCGTTAGCAGTGGTTAGCTCATGCTAGTTGGGAGCTAAGATTGGCTGTGGATGAAATCATCGGAGTCCCCAGGGGTTGTGGAAGGAAAAACAATAAAAGGAATCCTGGGATGTTAAGAGCTTGCAACCCCCACAGTGGGGAAAGAGCTCTGGGCTTGAATTTAGCAGATGAGAGAGGCGGCATGACTATAGCTCAAGCCAGCCATGAATGGCTCTGGGTTCCAGAGTCCCCTCCTGAAAGGTAACAACCACCATCCCTTCCCCAAGGATCACATGTAGCAAAACTCTTTCTCTTGGGGCTAGGGAGCTGGCTCAGCTGGTAAGAGTATTTGCAGCACAAGTGTGAGGATCTGAGTTCAAATCCCCAGCACCCACATTAAAAGCTGAGTGTGGCCTAGTGAGTGTAACTGTTACCCAAGTGCCAAGAGGAGCAGGGACAGGAGGTTGCCGGAGCTTGCTGCCTGTCAGCCTAAGTTCCATGTTCTTTCTCTCAAGAAAGCAAGAGTAATAGGACAAGAACCAGATATCTTTCTATGTACACACACACACACACACACACACACACACAAACACACACGCATACAGGCATGCACATGCACACACACAAAGTGTTTCCCAAAGGGCAAAGTGCCAAGTGAGGAGCAGGCATTCACCCAGTCTGGGAAGAAGAGTAAAGAGAGAATGTGTTCAGGGGATTGGAGGCTGCTGCCTGTGATTAGAGTCTGGAATAAAAAGAGTTGTGGGGTTGGAATGCAGGGCATATAAGTAAAGACAGGCAAGTACCCAGATGGCTAAGGGCTGTGAAAGCAGGGATGAATAATAGAGACTGTGCTCTCCAAACTTAAGAGACAAAGGCAGGAGAATCAGTTCAGGGTTGGGCTACATAGTGAAAAAATTAAAGAGATTGGGGGGAGATAAATCCAAAATCACTGTTAATGCTCACCAAGAAGAGATGACAAGATATGAATCTCAATGCCCATAACCTCCACCAGAGTCTACCCCAACCTCTCCTGGTGATTGTAGCCTTCAGCCTGTACTCTGAAGGATGCCGTTGGGGCAGCTTCCTTGTGGAGTTCCCTGGAATCTGTGTGAGGTCAGCTTAAGTTCTTAGTAGGATAATGCTCACAGTGACTATGTCACTTGGATCAGATCAGGCCATAGTGGCCTGCTAAAGAGGGATAAAGAGGGAGGCTGAACTGTATGGAAGCCCCCAAATGGATGGGAGGGGCAAGATCTAGTACAGGTTGTCAGCTTAGTGCCACCATTTCTGCCACCAACCATCCGTTATCCAGACTTCTGTTGAAACACAGTGTCTCAGTGTCAGTCAACTTTCTGATGCTATGACAATGACCCAAGAGGTCTTTAAGAGAGGAAAGATTTCTTTTGGCACACAGTTTCAAAGGTTTCTGTCTCTGGTCACTTAGACTTGTCACTTTGGGCTTATGCTGGCACAGTTGGTCTTGGTGGGAGCAAAGGGTTCACCTCATGGTGGTTGAGAAGCGACAAGACAAAGGCTGGAGGGAGCTGGGTCCCCACATCCCCTTTGAGGGCAACTTTCCTTCCAGGAGACTCAGCCTCTGGGAGTCCCTGCTGAGATCAGCCCCTGCCGACATGGGGATGCTTTTGATTCCTGCTAAACTGTTTGGTGTCCTTGGTTGGTGAGTTATTTCCTTCTACTTGTCTCCTCTGCCAGCCTAGTAAGATAACTTCCCAGCCTTGTGGCTGAACTTGACCACCACTACAGGTAGGGGATGTGCCCTTCACCCAGGAAACACCAAGTGCATTCCATGACCAAAGCTGATTCCAATTTGATCCTGACCTGCTATTTGTACCATCCAGTGTCCCCCGTCTCCCTTTATGTCCTCTCAGTGCCAACAGTGTTAAAGGTGATGAAGGTTGGGGCAGTCTGTTGGGGACAGGGAAAGTTTCCAGAAGATCCCTCGAGGCATGAGTGGAGACACAGCATAGAAGCCACCTCAGAAATGAGTGTCATGTCATTGAAATTTCTGGAAAAGTAAGTAGTGTCAGAATGCCCTAAGTCTGTTTCTTGAAAACAGAAAGTCCTTTTAGACATTCCCCTTCCAACTCACTTGTCCCATTTCCAAATAATATCCCCTCTTCCCCACTCTCTTTGTTCCCTGATCTCCACTGGACTCAAGTAAGCAAGCATAAACCTAGCGGGTGCATTTAGCAGGTGTGAGTGTGCCTGCCAGACTGACCTCTGTGGGTGAGCCCAATGACAGGACCACAGAACTGTCTGCCCCTAACAGTGACAGGTGACCATGTCCTGCCTGCATTTACCGATCTAGCGAGTGTCTGATGGCCGCTTTGTCTCTCCAGGGCTCTTCCTAGTCCTTGCACTGGAAGTTTCTTGCCTCTTCTTGGGTTTTACCTGTAAATAAAACAAGATAAAAGGCGGCTTTCTGCCTTTCAAACGCTGACAGGCGCAGCCTGGTAAATTACCTTCACACTTTTTAAATAGAAGTAGAAAGGTTTGGGTGGATTGCCTTGCCTAATACAGAGGCACTTTTCTTGCGTGTGAGCGGCCCGAAGATGGGATAATGAGCATGTTTTTATCTGTCTCTAAACAGAATGCAAAGAGCCTGGAGTTAGACTAACTTTCCTTCACAGCATTTCAGCATTTCGAGGAAAAGGTTGGTGTGAAAACAGCTTGGGTATCACGGATTAAAGGCTGGAGCCTGCTCTCCCTTCAAACAAACATGCAACCTCCACTGGGGTTGAGGAGGCTTGCTTCCTGCATGCAGAGTCCCAGCTATGTACATCATTTGCGTAGAGGCGCGTGTAGGTGCATGTGAATCTACATGTGTGTGGGTCAGAAGTCACCCTCGGGTGTCCTTCCACAGGAAACATTGTTTTTGTTGTTGTTGTTGTGTTTTCCTTTTGTTTGTTTTTGAGGTAAAATCTCTCACTGGGGAGATCTTGTCTATTAGGCCAGGCTGGTTGGCTAGGGAGTCTCAGTGATCCACTTGTCTCTGTCTTCCTGGTTCTGGAACTAAAATCGCGCCACTCTTGCCAGCTTTTAAAAATCACAATCCAGCCCCTATGAAGACCTTCAATTTGCTATGTAGCTGAGACTGGCCTTGAACTCAGGATCCTCTTGATTCCATCTTCTAAGTCTCAGGATTATATGTACCACCTTCAGCTTATCTAGCACCTTCTATGTTGCAGGTCTGGGCCACGAAAACCTAAAGCTGTTTTGTAGATTAAAGAGAAAGTGCAACCTTGATACTATTTCCCCTTGTTCATCTTCCTCCTCAAGGCTATCAGCAAGCACCAAGAGATGGAAAAGGTCTCTGGTGAGACCCCCTGAAGTAGCTGTGACAGGTGGGGGCTACTTTCTGCCCTTATTATGGAGAGAGGAGACATCAGAAGATGTTCTCAAAGAGTGTGATGGAGGCTGGGAACTCTGGCCAGGAGAGACAGGCCAGAGAGAGGCAGGTGGCCGTAGATGGCAAAGGGAGAGCTGGTTTCATTCAGGGACAATGTAGATCTGAAGTGAAAGCTGGCAGTGCTGAAGGCTCCACACCAGGGCTTGAGGGAGGGAGTACCCTCTGAGAGCCTAGAGGGGTGAGCATTCATAAGTAACCTTGCTCACACCAAGGAAACTCCTGGAGAGAGAACCAAACATATGTCTGTGTCCCTGGTTTCCTAGTAATACTTTCCCTGGCCTTTGTTTCTTCCATCTTGACCCCGTCAGGCCTTAGAATAGGTCCAAACAAAAGCCAATGGATCAGGGAGGAGGCAGTATAAGAAGAATGATACAAGGGACTGTGTCGCTGTCCCCAGGCTCCTCAAGGATACAGCCAGAGCAGGCCTGGGGTGTTCCGTGGGACAAGAATCAGAGGCTTTGATGGTGGATGAGCTTGAGGTTTGTTTGTTTGTTTGTTTGTTTGTTTGTGTGTGTGTGTGTGTGTGTGTTTGCTGACTCTAAGTGCTCTCCCACTCAGTTATGTCCCAGTTCTATTTTATAAATGGAAGAGTAACTCTCACAGTGATGAGACTACAGCCACTTTCTGCTTCTACCCTCTGCCACACAGCCCCAGTGGCTGCTGCTGCTGCTGCTGCTGCTGCTGATGATGATGATGATGTGTGTGTGTGTTGTGCGCGCGTGCACACGCGCGCGCTACCCATGTACTGCCAGGAATGAGAGAGTGCCGAGGCAACTCCTGAGGAGGTGGCCTTCACACCACACAACCCCATATGTAGTCTAACTCAGTTCAGTGTGAGAAGGACGGGCCTTTCTGATTTCTCTCTAATCAAGACACAGCACATTTTTACCCTCATTAGAAGATAAGTCAGATGTGAGAGAGTTGAGAGGGAGAGAGGGCACAGCTATTAGACTGCTCCCTTTTTACCCGCCTTCGCCTGGGGTCTCCTCCCAGCATGATGTGGTCCAGCCCAGGCAGAGGAAAGGACCCTTGGAAGATTAGTCTTTTGAGTTGTGACTTTTTTCTTTCATTATTTATTTTACTTTGAGTGTTCATTAAAATTTTTATTTTCAATGTTCACAATTCCAGGCGTGTGATTGCCTTTCCATTTGCATTTTGAAGACCCCCAACTCTTTCAAAAGCCAAAATAAATTATCTGTCACTTAATCACAGCTTATTCCTCGAATAGGCCACAGAAATTGAGAATGCACAATATTTATTTCCTGGGTGAGTTTAACTCCTTCGGGACCACTCCTTTTTTTGTGTTCTTCAGTGAAGAGGCTCCGGAGTGGAGGGTAAAGGAGAGGAAGACAAGGGGGCATGTGTGGGGAGGAGAACCTCACAGCTCTCAACAGGCTCTCTAGTCACTGAGAGAGGAATGTATTCACTGAAGAGACCAAGGGTCGTGCGGTTGGCCAAGAAAGGTAGAGGAGATTTGGCTAGAAGTGAGTGTTGAATGATAGTAAAAGTCCTGAGAAAGCTGTAATCGGGAAATAACATTCAACCTCACTGCTTCTGGATTCTAAGAAGGGCGGAGCCCCACTGTCTCTCCCGCTCCTGACCTCAGGATGCTGCCTCTGGCCCACTGTGGGTCATCAGAAGGTTTCCTCTGTCTCAGGGCTCCTTCTCCAGAAGAAGCTCTCATTCTGGTGGGCACAGGATGGCCCTCAGCCATGTTCTCTCCTACCAGCCTTGGGTCTTCTGTGGAGGTCGCTACTCAGAGATTCCTGAGCATGTCCACTGGACCCCCTGTTTCCAAGCAAGAATAAGTAACCCACGAGGGATTGGTTTCAGAGGCCCCATTTGCTTGCTTTTGTGAGAAATGACCACATGCTTGGGAGAAACATGTAGTAAGAGAGTCTTGAAAATGGTCTTGAGCCCGAGAGTCAATGCAGTGCTTATGTCTAATATATCCATCATCTCAGTGAACTCAGTGTGCTTGGGGGTGGGTAGAGATGACACACGGGTCTCTGCATGTAGACCATCGCGCAGGTAAAGACCTATCACTATCGTGGTGATAATCTGACCCTTGTTCTGTGGAGGCTTAAGGCTCATGGACTCATGGCTGCATCAGTAGTTTCTGCAAGCCACATTCTGAGAACCGTGTGAGGCCGGGTGTGTTAATTACTCTACCACAGAGTAATTAACAGACCTTGTCTGAGATGCTAGGGCAGATGCAGTAGGGGGAGGGGAGAAACTGAAATTGAGTACCGGTTCAAATTTTTCTTTTGAGGTTCAAAATTTTCATTCTGCTCTCAGAAACCTGGGTGTCCCTAAAAGCGGAGCCTTTCAAACGCATGGATGGTTGTGAAGACACTTGGCTATAAATAACACGCAGGCCGGCAGGGTTATGATTGCTGAACTCTCGGAAGCAGGAGGGACTCCGTGCTCTGACTTCTTAGAAGTGGGCAGGGTGAACAAGGAAGATGTCTTGGTTCATCTGGGCTGCTTCAGCAGAGCACTGGAGCCTGGGGAGTTAGAAACCACCAAGATGTATGTACAAACCCCGGTTCTGCAGGCTGGGAAGTCCAAGACCCTGGTGCCAATAGGTTGCCTGTCTAGGGAAGGCCTGCTTCCAAGTACACACCAGTGTCTCCGCACTACATCAGTAGAAGGCTTGAGGGGTCTCTCTGGGGTGTGACTCTGATCCGTGAAGCTATTCCTCTCATGGCTTTGATCACCTAAAGAAGGCCCCACCTCCAAGTACCATAGCCCCATGGATTATTATTTCACCGTAGGAGGTCTGAGAGGTCATGAGCATTTGGTCCTTGGAAGGAGGCTTTCTGTCCATCTGTCTTTCCATCCATGCATATCTATTACATGCCCACACGGTGCCAAGGGCAGAGATTTTTAGGTGCAGGTGGTACAATGTGGCAGGGGCACTAGGTATGTGACAGAAAACCCAGTACTGTGAGGTTGATTCCCTGACTGACAGTCTTCCACGGAGTCAGTGGGAGTGAGGGAGCAGTGCTGTGGGTGAGGAGATTCATCAGGCTGGTCTTAAAGGCCAAGCAAGTTGACTGAATCTTTTTTTTTTCTCCCCCTTCAATATCTTTAGAAATGAGGCAGGGAAGATCCAGGTGCCTTGTGCCCCAGGCAGGGGCTGCAAAGCAGAACCTCGGAGCAATCTTCAGGCACGGTAGGTAGCTCCTGGAGGGTGATGCCTGGCTGTTTGCACACACCGCTGAGCTTGTGATTTTGGAGCCTCCTAGGGAGCAGGAAGGGAAGGAGGGACGCAGAAGACAGAGGCGTTTGTATTCAGTATTCCTGGGCTTCAGTTTTCCTCAGTCCCAAGCAGAGAGGGAGAGAGAGAAGCTTCCGGCTCCCCTGTGAGGAACGTGCTCTCGGCAGGCTGATAAATAGAGCAGAGAGCGGCAGGAGAGCATTTGGCCAGGATATTGCTTCTCGGTTTCCCATCACGACTGTATCTCCTGAGACTGGACATGATGGCCCTGCCGGCCAGCAGACAGGGAGCAGGCAGAAGAGGTTTGCTTCTCCTTCCCTCCCTCCCCGCTCTCCATGGGTGGGCGTGGAGGAAGGCGGGTCTGAGCAGTTAGCTCTTCCTAGAGAAAGTGGAAAGAGTGGCCTAGCCTCAAAGAGGAGAGGGGCGAAGCCTCCCTAAGTGTCTGATTCAGAGGATGTTTCCCAGCTGCCTTCTAACAAGACAGACAGGGGAAGCGCCAGTCCAGCCTTGGCAGGCTGCACTCCTGGGGACTGTGTCCTCCCTGGGACAGAGGCAGCCCATGCCATTTGCCAACAGGTGTGAGACTGGGGCCAGAAAGACAGTGATTTAAGGAGATCAAGCTGGGTTTGTTCCTCAGCTAGAGGGAGGATGGGAGCATGGAGTAGAGGAAGGGCAGGGGCTAGCTCTGCTCTCCAGGTTCTGCAGGAGAGCCCTCAGGCTGCTTGAGAAGAGCAAAACCCCTTAAACCTGCAGTCATGGAGTCAAAGGCGAGGCCTTGCCTTCCACCTTGTTTCAACACAAGGGTTTTTGTTCGAGGCTGCTGAAGCCAGGCTGGCTTTGGGGGAATCTCCTGTCTCCTCCCCCCATCTCACAGCAGGTGTGCTGTAGCACCTGGGTTTACTTGGGTTCCAGGGATTCAAACTTGGGTCATCATGATTATGTGGCAAGTACTTACCCATTGAGTCACCTACCTCCCCAACCTTAGCCCAGGAACTTTATTTTATTTTTTTTTTCAAGACAGGGTTTCTCTGTGTAGCCCTGGCTCTCCTGGAACTCACTATGTAGACCAGGCTGGCCTCACACTCATAGATCCACCTGCCTCTGCCTCCTGAATGCTGGGATTAAAGGCATGTGCCACCAAGGTGGGGGAGAGATCATTCCTTCCCCCTCACCCCCTCACACCCTTTAGGGGAGCTGGTCTCTCAGGTCTTGAGAGCAGGAGAGCTGGCCCCATCCCTTGAGGGCTACAGCGCTCAGGATGGTGTGAGGGGGCTCACCGCTGGAGAGCTGGCCCTGCCCCTTATTGGCTGCGGTGTTGGGTGAGCTAGCTGGGACAGTCCTGGAGAGCTGGCCCTGGTGGTGTGGGTGTGAGAGAGCTGGCAGGCTGACCAACTCAGTTACCACCCAGGCCCAGTTGGCCCAGCCCAACATCTAGCCCATTTATGAACTGTAAAATGGTGGGTCCTGCAGATACAAAGCTGCAGGATCTCCATGGCATGGGCGACAACAGGATAACAGAGAAGTCCTGGTGTATGGATAGTGTGGCACAAGCCGGGGCCCTTGAACCAGACCAATGACTCGCATATACATCTGCAAGTATAGACGTGTGGACAGAAGGGTGTACTTGTGGCACACTGTGACACACTACAGCTTCTGTGACAAGATGATTTTTTGTGTTTTTGTTTGTCTTATTTTTTGTTTTCTGTTGGGGAGGTTGCAAGGGCAGAGGGCAGATACAAAGACACAGGGAAATGAGTGGGACTGGAGTGCATGATGGGAGACTCACAAAGAATCAATGAAAAGTTTTAAGATAAAATGGCATGTGCCACCACTGCCCTAGAAAGCCCCAGGAATTTTAATGTTTGTTTACTTTAGAGGAACTGGGTAAGATAAGTGTTCAGTGAGTTAGCAGTCTTTACAAATAGGAACACAGAGGCTTAGGGGAATTCATTGGACCAAAGACACAGAGCTAACAGAGGCACAACTCAGACTCTGTTAGCCCTTTGGGATTCCTGGGAGTCCATAACAAGGCGCAAGTTTCCAAGGAAGCTCTGGCCAGAGGCTGGACTCTGTGCTTTTCTTCATCTGAGATAGGATAATCAAAGGTGGGTGAGCTAGGCTGTGCCCTTCCCCCACGACATCTCCTCAGCCTAACCATGATGGACAAACTGGAGGTTTAAAACTGCCTTTAACTTCACAGAAGATGTATAGGAGCATTTGAAAGATCCCTAAAGCATAAATAAATTCTAGAGTCGCCCTCTACCCCTTGCTAGGTCCTTTCCTACTGGTTCGAAGGTCCTTCCAGACAGCTGCACATGCATTTTACATATAAATACGAATAGAAATGTGGGATGCTTTTTTAACATAAATGGCAAAATATGGTATATACGATGAGTGGCTTGCTTTTCACTTAAAAATAGAAATTGAAGTTATTTCAAGTGATTTCCCCTGCAGCTAACTCATTTTAACTGCTAAATAATATTCTATTGCATATGCATGTTGTGCATTTGCATATGCATTTATATATTTGCATAAATGTTTAATTCTTTCCCTGTCTTGGACATTTGGACTGCTTATGTTTCACTACTAGAAATATAATAACAACGATCATCCCTGTCTGTGTTTTTCCGCAAGACTAGGGAGTGACTTCGAATGTAATTCTTCACTTAATCTTAGCCAAAAGGCTAAAAAGCAATTAGGGTATAAGTCCTGAGAAAAGGGTAGAGGCACATTTAATTTAAATGAATATTCTTAGGTAACTTATACTGTTTTGTTTGTTTAGCAGTACTGGGAGTTGAATCCAGAGTCTTACATGTTGTATGAAGGCTACACCATTCTCCCACTTTTGCCCAGAAATGTGCATCTTGACAATGGATCAGACCCTTA
Source organism: Psammomys obesus (assembly GCF_907164565.1). NCBI lineage: Eukaryota > Metazoa > Chordata > Mammalia > Rodentia > Muridae > Psammomys > Psammomys obesus. The sequence goes on along the minus strand of NW_026596039.1, from coordinate 5,570,616 downwards.
TTTCCATACACTCCTTTAAATAGCAGACTTTATCAATACTGAAATTTTAACTGAATTAAAACATTTTCATTTTATTTGACTTCCTGACTTCTAGGAAGCATTTTCCATGCTACACCCTTCATCTGTAATGCCTCTTCTGTGAATTACTTGTTCAACTATTTGCACATGTAGAAATGTTTACTGTTCTGTGGTTTACTTATTTATTAATATTTGAGACAAGCTTTTATTATGTTGTTCCTGGCTGGGCTCAAGCCTACCAGGTTTACCTTGAACTCACAGAGATCCTCCTGCCTCTACCTCTTCAGCACTGGAATTAAAGGCTTGAGCCAACATACCTGGCTTGTCCCTGAATGTTAATACAAGCCTGCTGTGCATATTTTATTTCTTTTTCCCAGTTCTGTAAGATACATTTTAGCTTTTCAAATAGGTTTCATTTTTCAGACAGAAACAATTAACCTTGATAGAGTCAATGTATCCATTTCATTCTCTTACAGGTTTTGGTCTTGAATGTCCTTAGTGCTACTATATAAACTTCTAAACCTGCTACATGAACAATTTGCTCTTTTGTGTGAGCACCTAGTTGAGTCAAATGCTCGCTCATGGGAAGCCACAGACAAACCAATGAATTCAATGAACTATGGTCCTGTGCTGTGTCTGGGGAGTCCTCACTTGGAATCGCTAATTGGAAATGCCAGGAGGTTCCTGTGTACACACTCCTGTCTACAGACAAGGGCTTTCACGTTTCTGTCTAGTCTGAGGCTGGCATCTTGCTGTCTAATTGATTGGCTGTGGCTTGTGTCACTCTATCTGCTTTATTTTGGTTGGGTAAATCCCTCTTCTTGACACTCCTTTTCTAAGACTCTCCTTGCTATTTTTGTTTTTCTCTTCCAGATGGATTGAAGTGATGCTTATCCAGTTTCATGAAATTCTCTTGGGAGTTTGCTTTGAATTTGGGAACAAGTGACATCCTTATAATGTGAACAGTCCCCATGCAGGAACACTGAACATTAGATGTCTTGCCAGTTACTTAATCTTTTTTTTTTTTTATGATACTCAGTGAGATTTCATGGGTTTGTGAGAGTCTCTTTCATATTTTGTTGGGTTTACCCTTGAAACCTGACAGCCTTTGTCATTGTTCTTTCTGGTTTTCTAACTGGAACTGTGGTGGACGTTATGGATACTGGCTGTTGACTGACATTTCTCTACTGTTCTGAGACCCTAACATCTTTTTTTCCCCCTACTCTTTTTTTTTTTTCTTCCCTTGAATCAGCCGCAGGGCCCTTTCACCTGCTGTTTCTTCCCTTAAAGCAACCCTGTATTCTTTGCAGATAGAATAAAGGCTATTCCAAAGGCCTTCTGGGAAGCATGCACAGTTGGCCTTCTGCATCCACAGAAACCTGTATATGCATCCTGCAACCAAGTGTAGATGAAACTACTTGGAAAAGTCAATTGCATCTGTCTTTATCACTTAGATTTTTGTTCTTAGCATAATTTCCTAAGGTTTAGGGCTTATGCAGGGCAGATAACACATGTTTACATTGTGTTTAGTCCATATCAGATACACAAGGAGTGGGGGTGGGGACGATTTTAAAGTATGCAAAAAAAAAAAAAAAAACAACAACAAAAACTGCATAGGTCTTATGCAAACAATGCCTCTCCTTTGGTAGCAAAGACATAAAAATGCCAGGACTTACTTGCGGCTCTGTGGGCATCTGGAAGCCAGTCTCCTGTGACTATGGGGACTATAATTAAGAGTGCTTTTTTCTTTTTTGAGCCTAGAAAGGTGGCTTACAACCCACTATAACTCCAGCTCCAGAGAATCTGATGCTCCCTTCCGACAGACACCTGTACACACATGGCATACGAGAGCACACACACACACACACACACACACACACACACACACACACACACATTAATTTTTTTTGTTTGCTTAAGAATGTTTTCAGGCTAAAGAGATGGCTCATCAGTTATGAACACTATTGCCTTTGCAGAGGATTCAGCTTTGGTTTCCCTCACCTACATGGTGGCTCACAACAGCCTGTAATTCTAAGTTTCAGGAGATCTGACACCCTCTTCTGGCTTCTGAAGGCTACGTACAAATAAGGTGCGCACACACACACACACACACACACACACACACATATATATATTTTATAAAAGAATGCTTTATTTTCTTTCCTGCTTTGTGTGTGTGTGTGTGTATGTGTGTGTGCTTAAAATTTGCATAGCTTTTGTCAAACTTTTTTTTTTTTGCATATGGTTCGATAACCACACGAAATCTTCCTGGAGTATCCAGCAAGCTGTAGAGTCTATTTTATAACATTGAATCAGCCTGTCTGGACGAGATGAGCTCAGATTCATCATGAGATACATTTCTTTCAGCACGCCGCCCAGCTTGATTTCCTCGTTGGTTATTTTAGATTCCGGCAGCTGTGCCCGGCAATTGGATGAGAGCTGGGCCCTGGGCCTCTGTCTTTGCACCCTCCCTGTCTGGCGCGCCTGTTTCCTCAACCATTGCCTTTCAATCATCTCTTCTTCTGACCCCTGACCCTGTGCACTACAGGGCTCTCGCCTCACCGACCTGTCACTCATCCTTACATCTGCTCCCAGGGGCCCCTCCCCAGACCCTCCTTACGCAGAGGTGACCAGTCACGTCACTGTGAGACGGTCCTGGCTCCCTGGTGCCACACTGTGTGACTAACCATCCCCTGCTGACCATATTGAAAGCTAAGTCCTACCACCCCCTTGAAACGGTCACACACTACAACTGTCAGCCCTCTCCTCCAGGTACCTGGTCCCCAAACTTCCGGCATCTGTTGTAACATCTTTTTGTCTTCCCTATCTCACATCTAATCTCCAGCAGATATTTGATTTCTCCTCAGTCTGCACCCAGCCTTTGACTAGTCCTCCCCACTCATTATTACAGTCACTGCCCCCCCTCTTATTTATTGACATGGTGGAGGCTCTGAACTTCTTGCGTGGTGCCCCACACTTTTCTAGCCATACACACACACTGTAATTTTTAATCTTTCAAAACGTATTTGCAATGGAAATATAAACAGAACTTTTTTTTTTCCCCTCACTGATCCAAAAACTGAATCTCGGAGGGCCCAAGGGATTTCTCAAGGTCAGGGCCAGTCATCGGTGAGCTGTGCTAGAATCTGTCCCCCATGTAGGCCTGAGGGACGCAGTATGTCAAGGCTAGGGAGCTGTCAGGAATGGGAGGCTGGGAGCAGACCAGCTAAAAAGACCTCGTGACCATCCTTAGTCACCTCCTGTCTCACCTTCTCAGAGATGAGACGTCAGCCGGAAAACATTAGTGAGAACATGTGTGTGGGGCCTGCCTCTGCCATCAGTGCTGACCTTGGGCACCAGGAAGAGGGCTTGCTTCTGGTCTCTGCAAGCTGACATCTGCTGCTTCCTCTTCAGGTCACTCTTGGCAGGCTGCTGCTCTGGCCCAGCCCCCAAGCCCTCCAGCTCCCCAAGCTGACCAGCCAGTTTCCTTGTTCTCAGATCCCTAGCTGGGTCAGGCTGGTGGGTAGCCAGCAGGACATTGTAGGGCAGGAGAATGCAGCTCAAGGGACTCACGTGCCTGCTCTTTCCCTGCAGAGTCCCCTCAAGCTGACTGTGTCCCTTGATCAAGGGCCACAGATCCACCGGACAGCAGTCCCCAGACAGCTGGTGTCTCCCAGTGGCAGGACCCACATTTTCTCTGGACCCACCAAGCCCAGGGGAGTAGAGAGCCATCTGCTGTGCCCCCTGACGAGTGTGGACTGCCTCTCTTAAGCCTCGCCTTAACTCTGTGAACAGTTCCAAAAATTTCCCATAGTATGCCATTGTGCCTGTGGGATCCCTGGTGGTTGCCACTGTGGCTCTCAGGATTGAGCTTCAGCGAGGTCTCCTAGGCACTTGGCACAGTCCTGGTTCAAAGTGGAAACCCCACAAGTCAGAGCCCCTCCTTCACACAGGTGGCAGAAAGGGTCAGTAAGGAGACTGGCCATGTCAGAGATGCCTCCGTGGAGCGGGCGTGGCCCTCTGCACAAGGCCAGGACTTTACAGGTCATGAGAGAGACCTGGCTTCCTCACAGAGCCTCCCTCCATCCTGTGGCGTGGTCCAGTATACAACCCAGGAAGCGTGGCTGCTGTTTCCACCGCTGTGCTCTGAACGGCTCAGCCTCTCTTGTCTCTTAGCACCTGAGCTCCCTGAGGGTGGGACACTCCTCGTCCTGCCCCACACAGCCTGTCAGCTTCTGTGAGTGGAATGGGTGGGTGGAGGGACACAGGCTGTCGAAGCTCATCATGTCAGCCTCCAGCTGGGACCCCAGCAGGGCCAAGTGACCTTGTGGGTTCTGTGGAGTCGGGGAACCCAGGCTCAGAGACTAAGCTGGCTAAACAGACGGCCCCGCTGAGGAAGGAGGGAGCCCAGCCTCTCTCCAGATCAAGTCATCCCCTTCCCACCCCCCTCCCCCGCTCCTCCTTTTCCCTCCCCCACCATCAGCCCTGTAACATCTGGGCTAGACCTCAGAGTGCCCTTTCTAATTCTAAAGGCCATGAAGAATTCAGTGCTCGGAAGGTGGGGGTCTGCTTTTGGGGTAACAAACTCCCCTGCGGGGTGGGGGACAAATCATGCTTTGGTGTTGGGAAAATGTGGTCTTTCTTGAGCTTTACAACCCCACCCCCTGCACCCATCCCTCCTCCCCACACCCACTCCTCCCTCCCCCCCCCTTCCCTGGTCAAGGCAGGAACATTAAAGTGTTCCTTATAGTGGAGGAAACTTACAGAGCTGTGGAAACTTGAAGCAACCACCCAAGTTAGGGTCCCTGTGTGCTGCCTGGAAGGAGACTTCCGGCCACGTTTTTTAATCTCCCCCTGTCCCCCAGTGTTAGGTGTCAGACCCAGGGCCTCCCATAAGCTAAGCCAGTGTTCTACTACTGAACTATCATCACAGGAAGTATTAAATGATGAGATGAGTCCTTTGCCTGGCTCCTCTTCCCTCTAGGTCAGTCAAGTATCAATTATGTTTCATCTAGGTGGGCTTCCCGGAGGAGGAGGAAGATGTGTAACATGGAGAACTCTTGACTGCAGCACTCACACTTACAATGGGAAGTCAAGGCCTTGTCTAAGAGAGGCGGATGTCATCCTGAAGGCGCCCTTTCCCAGCTCTTTTACCCCTACCCTTGGGCAAGCCACCCTTTTTCTTTCTCTCTAACCCTCCACAGCAGGAGAAAATTCAGTTAGCTTTTGGGAAGAACTTCCCTATTTGAGAGGGCTCTCAGACTGGTTTATCATCTTCCAGAGAGACCCCAGTGCGTGTTAGGTTGCTATTTCTTGCTATTATCGTATATGGGTTGGTTCACTCGGGTTTCTTCTACCTCCGCCTCCCTCACCCCCCCCCCCATCTGTTTACAGGTGCCTCCAATGCAGAGGGGCTATCCAGTGGAGCATGACCCCAAAGTGAGTGGGTGGAGTGGAAGTCATGTTTTGGGGAGATGGTGACATACTCTTGAAAAGCCTCCATCTGTCATCTCTGGCTTTTTCCTGTTATGACAGCACTGCCGCCCTTGCCAACTGCTGCGGAGTCTGTGTGTGGTTTAATTAGCCCATAACGCCAGCTTCTCCCACTAAGCAAGAAAGTAATAAACAGCTTCCGGGTCACAGCAGGGGCTCTAAGAGGTCTGAGGCCAGTGAGGTCTTTGAGGGCAAATGAAGGACTTTGGACTGGTGGAGAGGACTCAGTTTCTTGCGTGGGCCACCACAGGAGGCCAATCAGTGGGCCTCCAGAGGAAAAACCCAAAGGTCAGGATGGACTGACACAAGCCAAGGCTACACAGATAAATAAACGAAACCCCACATCCCTCCTATCACCCTGGGACTGCTGCTCAGTCAGTAGAGTCAGCTTAGCATGCAAGAGGCCCTTGCTTCAATCTCCAGCATGACATACACCAGAGGTGCTGGTGTCTGTATGCAATCTTAGAACTCAGGGGTCAGAGGTTCAAGGTCATCTTCGACAGCATTGCAAGTCTGAGGCCATCTTGCACACACAAGACCCGGGCTAAAACCAAATAAACTGTTGTCTCAGAAACAATGTCATAATGGGCGCCACTCCATGTGTCGGTGTCTTCTATGAAATGAGACTATTGGGCTCCAATGCCAGAAGTTTTCCTCTTTTTGAACCTCTTGAGGAGGCTGGATCCTAACATCGTCCTGGTGATGTGTTGACACCTGGAGCCAGTGCCGTTGACTCCAACTAGCAATCCCAAGGAGAGAGAAGTGACTGGCAACAGGTGGCTCAGAGCATGCAGTCAGGACCAGGCAATGGGCTCCGAGCCCAGTGCGAGGAGAGAAGAACTCTGAGGCCTGCCTTAACTCAGGAGACAGAAGGTGGAGAGTGGGAGCTCCCGGCCACATTGCCCTGTAACGGGCACAGGCTGGAGACTCCACTGCAGGTCCATATGTTGGCACTGTACTGCCGGCTGCTGGACCCCGGTACCTACAATAGTGTCTGGCATGGAGGAGGAGCTCAAGTGACACTGTGTGGATCTTGACTCTCGGGACCCTCCTCACTGTACACTAAGGGCATCTAAGAGGGAAGGGAGACATTTCGGCGGCTTCTGCATCCATTTTGGTTGTATCTGGGAACCCCGACTCCCCACCCTTCTTTCTCCATCAATCCCCCTCCCTTCATCTGTGTGATGGATGCTCTGCCAGGCTGGGAGGGTTCGATCTGGATCTCCAACCTCCCCTGGATACGCCACTGCCAAAATACAATACACAATTATGGGGACGCGCTACATCAGTGATCATGGAGAGAGAGCGAACGCCGTCTGGACAGCTGAGCCAATGGCCAGTGTATAAGTAGGATGGCCGGCAGCTCAGGCGTCAGGCTCCTGGATGAATGCAAACAGCTAACACCAGAGAGGAGACGGTTAGGCATTCCTAGCCACACCTGGCCGTCCTGCCTGGGCCTCACTTTTAGGCTCAGCTCCCTCTGCTCCTTTGTGGTGTGTCTGCCCACACCATTCCTTGTGCATATCTTCCCGCTAACCTACCTAGATCCAGGGACTCAGTCTCCCCAGTATGGTAAAGAGGATAAGTGCCTGCACTTTAGTTGACCTAAAGGCCTTTACAACAAAAATGTCCTTCAGGCACTGATAAAGGCAGGGTGATGGTACAGAGGCACTTGGAACATGGGTCTGTCTTTTATTCTTTTAAACGTAATTATTTTCTTATTTTTATTTATGTGTTTGTGCATGTGGATATTGGTCACATGTGTGGAGATGTGCTAAGAGGCAAGAAGTGAGCCCTGGGCTTCTCGGAGCCAGTATTAGAGGTGGTTGTGAACCATCCTATATGAGTTCTGGGAATTGAAATGGGGACCTCTGGAAGATCTGGCTCCGCTGAGCAATCCCTCCAGCCCCAGAGTGTGGCGTTTACTCCATCACCTCACATCTTCTCTGCAGGTGGATGGGTCCTTTCTTCTGGCTGGCTAAATGACCCAGACAAGTCGTTCACACACAGAATTTGTCACCCAGACCTCAGCATAAACACATGGCATAGCTCAAACTGGGGACAAGCTACAGGGCAGGGGCCAAATATCACCACCACTGGAACAAAACAAAGACTAATAGCCTGGGGATGGCAGGGGGAAGGCTGTTTACAGGCCGGTCAACTCTCTTACTTGTAACAGGTCTATGTCTCTGGATGCTCATGGCAGCTCTGAACATGCTTGCCCTGCTGTGTGTTCAGCCCAGGAGACCAGGACGCATGCAGGAAGCAACATGGTAAACATGAGGAGCCTGTGGCGACTGTGAGCTCTGTTGAGTCCCCTCACCTAACTGGCTAACTTCCACCCCTTTCCCTTTCTCTATTTTCTGAATCCTCTCCCTTTCCCATCACACTGAGCTCCTTCAGAATGTCTCTCAAAGGAATTTCAAGGAGCTGGCGGGGTCTCTATGGAGTACATCGCATTATCTCATTACGAACTCGACTGGTGATCGGATTCCGTTAGCTGACTCTCTTTATTAGCAGGCAAAGACAAACTTATGAAATACCTTTAAACCTGGATTTCCTTAACAATCTATCATTGGGGAACTGACAGCTTTCGGTTCGCTTCCCTCTGCCAGAAAGAATTAAGATTGTTCCTAATTTAATCTCTCTTCCGCATCGGAGGCGGATATTTGTGTTTCAGAGCAAACTTGTGTTAAAGGCTCTGGAGACAGGCTTTGGGTTGTCGCAGAGCCCTTCTGTTGAGTGTCCCAGGCACTTCCTTGCACACAGCACTGACCCTGACTGCCAGGAGTCTAGCCACTGGCCCAGACATTGATACTGATAGGGCTCCAGCCTGCAGCCCTGCTGTGAGCAGTTTACTCAGCAAAGCCCGGCAAAGCAAGCATTCCTAAGAGAGACTGGAAACACCACACCACGGTGGGGAGTGTTCTGTGTTGTAGATCTTAAAGAAGTTGGTGAATATTAATGAGCTGTGTAGCATATTCATGGAGCAAAGTGACCCCTATGCCCTCCCAAATCATGGTGGACTGAATCTAGAGTATTTTTCCCTTCTTTGAGTCTCTAGAAAAGGCCAGAGAATGTGTGTGTGTGTGTGTGTGTGTGTGTGTGTGTGTGTAGTTATGAAGCTGCAACACAACTATATTATAATGATGTCAAGTCTTCTGAGAATACAGAATGACTCTTAGTGCTCACGTGTGGGAGAATGCTGTGGTACATTGGTACATAAAGGGTCAACTGGCACAGTTAGGGCACGCAGCTACCATGACACAGTGCAGTTTTCCTTGGTCCCATTCAACTCCTTGCCTTCTGAGTAGCACAGAGCAGGCACATGCATGTAATACTATCTTTGGGGGTATCTGGACAAGGATCTTAGGGGTGATGGCATTTGACTTTGTTCTTCCAGCTTTCTGCATGTCAGAATCACCAGGTTGGCTCCCGATGGAATCTGTTGACTGTGCCTGGCTGAGTGACCATGGACTGGAATGGTGGGTGCTGCTGGTGCCCGCCCAGATGCCCTGGCTAGATGGTGTACTATCCTTAGCCTGTCCAAGTCTGTTTTCCCTAAGTCAATAGCTAATGACTGACAGGCAAGGAGGTTACAAAAGACCAGTGACGACCAGTGTCTGGAACGTGGCTGGCTTTGTGGTTTAACTCTAGCTCATCAGCTCTCTGGGAACAAGGCTAAAGCCACTCTCTTTTCCAGACCACATCCTTGACGTAACCTCGCACCCCAAGAGCACTTCCCCCTATGATACTTCACAGACCTCAGCTTCTTGAGCACATCTGCAGCCCGGCTGTCAGACATGGCGTTGCCCTGGACAATCCAGGCTGGTGGGACCCTATGATCAGGCCCTGAGCAGTAGCTAGCCCCCTTGGGCACATCCTGAGCCTCCTTCCCATTGAAAAGCTCAGCTCAGAGTGGCTGTCTGGTAGTGGCTGGCTGGGGGTCCCCTCACCATGGGAGCACTTGAGCCACTCCTTAGAGACTGCTCTGGGCCATGACTGCGTAGAGCCACCAGGCCACAGCTGGTACCACAGAGCCTGACAAGGCGAGTCCTGCCAAACACATCACAGCCCCTCAGGTCATCTGCACTGAGATTGGGTGACTGCAGAGAGGAGTGGGAAGAGCTGTGTTGGAAAATCCTATTATCTAGCCGGCCCCCATTGATAGCCCATGCATGAAACCAATTTACAAAAAGCAAGTCAAAAGCCTCCGAGGACCGCCTGCTCTCCCGGGAACCCAGCAATCACCCTGCCCACGGGACCTCTGCGGTCCAATACCATCGGGCTCGCATCTGCGGAGCGGCTCCACTAGCACTCTGGAGCTGTCACTCATCGCCCTGGGCCGACTGGCCTGTGCGTTGGCGAATGCAGGAAGAATTTATTACAGCAGAAGAGAGAAACACTCAGAATCCGGCATGATTATTTTCAGATCTCTTGTTCTGCTGATGGCTTGAGCCAGCGCATATGAGGCGCTTTGGACTGTTTGAGTTTTCTGAAGGTCACGGTATCTGTCCATCTTCTGTCACTGTGTGCAGGCAATGGCAGAGGGGGGGCTTGGGCCACACTTGGACTTGGGGCAAGGTCTTTAACCTTTCCCAACTTTGGCCTCCTTCCCCCTCCGTGAAAGTAAGATGTTTCTTGGAGCTGGATTAGAGGGGGTGTGCCAAATTCCTAGCACATAGTAGGCAATCAATAAATATTTATTGCTCTTCACCTTAACCCCAACACTATTTCTAAGGACCCAGAAAAGGATATGCTTTTTCATTGTAGAATATTCTGGTTTGTCTTACCTGTACAATAGTAAGGAATACATAATCAGAAATAAAATGTTACCCCTGACTCAGCCATACTGAAGACTGAATGTTGCCATTGCTTCACCGTGTGGGTAAAGAAGCCTCAGTCAGAATCATGGTTGTGCTCCTCCCTAGTCTGACTATCCTTTGCTTTCCTGTTTGGTTTACAGATCTATGGGAAATGAAAGGACAGCAGAAGGGAGGAGGGGCTGGCATTGCAGGGCAGATCGGAATGTAGATGCTAAACTGGCCTTGCAGTAACGGAGCTTTGCTGGCCCCAGGTGAGTGGACAAACCCGAAACTCATTGGAAGCCCTGCACCTGGCTGACTAGGCAACTGAGCATCTTCTGCTAGACTCCCAGGGCTCACTGGAGCCACTCACAGCAGCCTCTGGACACTACGTGACCACATCCTCTGGACACTAGCACATCCTTCTTGCCCCTCAGTGGCACGCTGGGGAATGTCAGCCCTGTTCTCTCACTCCCCTTGCCTTACCTGTCTGAAGAGGAAAAAGGGTGGAGTGACTTCAGTGACGTAGGAAGGAGCACAGGCCATCTGCTTCCTCAAGGGACCATAGACTCTACTCTAGAATCCCGAGAACCAGGACCTGGTCTGGAGAAGCATTCCTTTCTACAGAAGGTAAGATAAGAGCATCAATAAGAAACAGATGCTCCCAAAGGGTTCCTGCATCTGTTTCTGGAGTAGGCTTTGACCATGTGTACTGTCCAAAGCCCAGATGAGTTCTACGGGGCATTAGCAGTGAGGGAGTGTACAGGTAGGATCCTGTGAGCCTCTTCCTGGCGGTCTGCCTCTTTGACATCTGCCTAAGGTCCCTTGGCATGACCCCTTTGCCCTCATAAAAGTAAGCACACCTTGCGTGCTCTGCTGATAGGGTGTTCTGACCATAGCAGGCACCAGGCTAGTCAGAAGAGGAGGTAAGAGGAGGCCCGGTGAGCCTCGGGGGGACACAGAAAGTCATCCAAACCAGGAAGAATGTGATATTCCTTGAAAGGAATCTTCCAGCCAGGCAGGCAAGAAGCTACCTGCACATGTGGACAGTGTCGAAGATAAACAAAGGCTCCAACCAGAGGGCAGCTGGAGACCTTCCCACCTCCAGGGCTGGACTTTGAGACAGAAGAGCAGAGAGCACAGGAGCTGTCAGAGTTCAGTGGGACAGTGGACTTTGGGGACTGAGTTTAGAACCTACGGTTTGGGAACAGATGCACTTCCTCAGCCTGGATAGGCCACTCACCCATGCTCTCCTGGACCGGTTTCCCCTCACTGATGTCCCAGGGAGTTCACCTGGGCTTTGGGCACTATTCACGGTCTTACTTACTCCAAACGGTCTCACTGGAAGGGAGTGGTACAGCCTGGAGCCCGAGGTCATTGTTGCTATTATCTTTAGATCAGGATTTTATATCACTATGATTCCCAAATTGGTCTCAAACCCATTCTTAATCCTCTTATGTCATCCTTCCAAGTGTTAGGACTACAGGTGGGCTGCACCATCCCTGGCTCTCTGAGATGTTTCACACAGGCAAAGCCAAGCCAGAGAACCGCCGGAGTGAGTCCACACATGTGATGGCCCTGGATCTGCATTCTGGCTTTATAACCAGCCAGACCGTCTGCCTCGCTTCTAAAGTTGTCTTTTGCTTCCTCAAATAGTTTAACAAGCCTTAATTCGAAAGTAAATATCATAAGATTGTTTCAGAGGACATTGAGAAGCTAAGCAAAGAAGGAGAGGTGTTGCGGAAAAGTAATTGTACAATAATTGAGTGCAGAATTAATTACACCAAGAGACAATTGATGTCTGTGGAGTGCTGATGTCACTGTGGGTGAAAGGGCAGCTGATCAATGATCTAAAGCAAATTACTACTCTATATTCCTGTAGCATTGGGAAACCACAGGTTTTCTGCTTTGAACATTTACAGATTGATAGTACCTTACCAAAACAGTACAGAGAGGTCCATCGTCCCCTTCACCCAGAGTGATGGAAACATTTCATATAATTATATACAATATCAAAACTAGGAAGGTAACATTGACACTCCAGTCCACAGCCCTTACAGAAATAAGATGTTCTGTTAACATCATTTTCTTGGTTTGTCATTCCCTCAAAATAACTCACAGTGGGCCCTGAACATGGTGTTTAGTCAAGAGCGGGCTTGTGTGTCAGAACCAGCTGAAAGATGCATTAAAAACATTACACGTTTTTAAATTGTTTCCCAGGTGCGGTGACACATACCTGTAATCCCAACACCAGAAAGGCTGAGGCAGGAGGATCCAGAGTTCCAGGCCAGCAAGAGTGAGTTCAAGGCCACACTACACTATAGAGAAAAACTTTTATTAAAACGAACGAAACAAACAAACAAACAAAGCAGCTGGGTATGTGGTGCATTGCAGAATTCAAAATGAACCTGGTCTGCACGGTGAGACCCACTCTCAAAAACCTACAAACAACTCTTTCCCCCGACAAAAATTCCACACCACTTGTCCTAGACAGTCTGCATCAGGCCCCAGGAGGGTGAGCTCAGGAGCTGGGGAGTCAATGTCCTAAACAAATTTTCGAGATCAATCCAGTATTTGCAGAAGTCAAAGAGCCTCTGAACATTCCTTTTGCAGATGCTGTGCTCAGCGTGTGATGTGCACTTCAGAGAGACTGGTAGCAGTTCCTCCCAGAGTGAAGTCCTCCCAGAGTGAAGAAAGGTGATGTTGACAGTAGAGACAGGGCCTGCGATCCAGCCACAAACAAATGCTGTGAGAACTCATGGGGGTGAATGGGAGGAGTCTGGGAGCTGAGACTTTTTAAATTGGGTTTTGACTTAAGAGCGAGCCCCTGATGGAAGGACAAGGGAAGATGCCTGAGCCCTTGCTTTAGCAAGTTGCCTCCCTGCTTAGAACAAGAACTTCTGAAATTTTATTAATGGGAGGAAGTAAACTCACCTGTGTGTGCACAATGCCTGTAAAACAGAGGTCTTCAATACATGATTAATGAATGAGCACATGAGAAACGTGGCTAAATGAATCAGGAGTGGGGGGCTGATGGGTGAGGGATTGATAGCTGGGTAAATTCATACATGTATAGAGTTCTTAACAAGCCTGGGAGAGGCTGGGGTCCTCACCATAGGAATACCAGCAGTTCTTGTCTGAGGCGTCCACGCAGGCCCAGTGTGAGAAAACAGGAGGGCTGTGCATACAGTGTTCTCCTCCTGTACAGCTAAGCTCCAGACATTTCAAGGACCCACAGAGTCAGCTGACTTTGAATTTGAGCTAAGTGGCCTTCACCTTGGAAGAAAAAAAAAAAAGTGCAAAGACATTTCCCCTGTAAGTACTGTCTTGTGCTCTTAATCAGTATATTAATTTTAAATGCCAAAGACAGAAATATTAAGCTCTACTTTTTGGAAGACTGTGGCCAGATCCCTGCTTGAGGAGGAGAGCTGAGTCCAGCCGGCCGCCCGCCGAGAGAGTGGGGATGGGCAAGACTTGCAAAGGACTCTCTCCCTGCTTGCTGGATGAGGGTGCAGCAGAGGTTTTCAGCCTCCGCTTGATGGGCCAGGATTGCTATGAGGACCACCCCTGAGACATAGCCCCAGAGCAGAAGCTCTCAGGAGAAGGTTCTCCTGCCTTTTTTTTTTTCTTGGAAGTTACCCTGGGTGCTGTGTGTGTGCCCAGGGCGGAGGGAAGTGGCTAAGAAGGGGTCTCTCCTTAGAGACGTCCCCTCTGTGGTCTTTCAGGCCTCTGTAACAGTCCCGAGGGATAGTTTTACAAAATGTAAGTGCTTACCCCTCATCTGCAGTCCTGCTGAGTTAGAGAACTCCAAAATGTTCTTATTGGTCCTATTTCTCAAGAAGGAGCACTGAGTGTGACACTGTGCCGCGAGGAAACTATGTCCCCAATATCTTAAACAGTCTCAGCTGAGGAGGCGGCTAAGATTCAAAGGCAGAAATTCTGGAATTGGACGTTGATCACTCTAGCCTGAGACTCTATTTGCTCATCAATAAAATGGGTGCGCAATCTATATTTCAAAGGGCTGTGGAGGGATTAAGCGAAGTCCTGAGCTCAGTGCCTGGAACCTAAGAGTTCCCTAACGCGAGCGAGCTAAGATTAGACCAAGAACAGAAGAAGTGGCTGTTGGACCTGGGAGAAATCAAATACATGCAAAGAAATTTTCGTTGTGGCCCCATGAGACTTGTAACCTACATTACATATGTTTTCCATTTCCCAGTCTGGCTCATTTGTGGATGGTGTTCTCTTTAAGTGTATACAACAGCCTTTAGGCCAAGTCTCCCTCACTTGACCCTATGCTGCTCACTTGACACTTTTAATTAAACGTTTTGTTTTTCTTAATGATCTCGCACGCTTCATCTGGTAAGGCCTTATTCCCTGCTGGTCAAGTGTGAGGAGCTTTGGTGGGATCTAAGTAGCTGAGTTATCTCCTGGCCTGCGGTCTCTCCCACACTCTGAACACACTGGGGGGATGGGTTCATTGCCTGCTGCAGTGAGGGAGGGGCACCCGGCTCCAACGTCTTCTTCATTCTTGATCCTTTCCATTGCTGGCTGGTGGGCATTTGCCCTAGAGACTCATTCAAATGCTTTCGCACCCCTGAGAAGCCCAATGTGTTGGATATCCTGTGACTCATTTTCTTTCTTTCTTTCTTTCTTTTTTCCTGAAGAGATCTGAAGACAGAGAACCTGAAGCTGTGGGGAGTAGAGGGAGCACCGATTTGTTCTAGAACATGTAGACATTCAGACTCAACCGAGACAGGAAGATGGCTTGAGCAGGCGACTGCTGCCGTCTGTGCCACAGCTTGAGGGGCAACTCACGTGGGTGGGTGAGCGTGAGTTTTAAGTTTGGGGGTGGTTGTTTGGGGTCCAAAGACATTCTGAGATGTCAGTGCTTACTACCATGACTCCCACAGAATCCTCAGGATCTGTGGTTCCAAGGCTCACCTTTAGGCAACAGCCCTTCCCAGGAAAACACCTTCAAGGTGGAAATTATACATGTGCCAGCTAAGCGCCCCCTGCGGTTCTTTTTAAATCATTTCAGGCATTAACAAAGAATATTCTCAGATCAAGCCTGATCGATGACAAGCGCCAGGCCCATAACTGTACATTTATTTGGTAGGAATAAGATTAATGAAAGGCGGTGCAAGGTGAAAAATCTAGATTTTAAAATGCACTTCGCTGTTGTTATTCATTAAAACAACATTCAACCTATGCCTTCGATCATACAACTGAAAATCTGGGGCTTCTAGGCTAATGTGCTTCCAGCGAGCAGATGGCTCTGTGCTAAGCTTGGGGGTGGGGGGCAGCAGTCGTAAGACGAGGCAGAGATGAGGCTCCATCTTCAACCTGGCAGAACATGGTCCCTGGGCCATGAGGACAGACTGTTAAATCCTGCCTGCAAACGAGCAGCGGGAATGAGCCAGTCTCAGGAGCAGCGGTAACTCATTTGCTTATTTAGCAAGGGCCATCATGTCCCACTAGCTCAGTGGTTCTCAACCTTCCTAATGCTATGACCCTTCAACACAGCCCCCCATGTTGTAGTGACCCCTACCCCAACCATAAAATTATTTTTGTTCTACTTCATAGCTGTAATTTTGCTGCTGTTATAGTTATGTAAACATCTGATATGCAAGATGGTCTCTAGGAGACCCCTACGAAAGGGTTGTTCGACCCCCAAAGGGTTGGGGAACCACATTGGCTAGCTGGTCGCAACAGTCCTTTTCTCTCCATCTCCCTTAGCATGGGTCTTAACTTGTGGTGCTTCTGCATCCTTCCCACCCCCTGAAGCCCTTCAGTCCTGCATTTTTAGCTTCTGTTGCTCTCTGAGTGTCTCATTTCAGCAGTTGTCCCTTCCCTCAGCTCACTCCCGAGTCTATGCTGTTTACCTCTGGTCTGCCTCTCTGAGTTGCTGCCTGGATATTCACCATCTAAAGATTTTTCTATGGTTATATCAAAGGTAGATGGAAGGATGAATGGATGGGTAGATAGATGGGTAGGCCAGATAGATGAAGTTATATTCAAAAGTTTAACTTATGGGCAAAGTAGACCTTAGATACTAAACTTGGAATGGCACCTACCCAGGCATTTGTTCTGTGGTGTATGCCAAGGAAGGCATTATCCACACTGTGCCTTTTATGTGGCTTCAAGGATATATACTCCCAATGACAGGAAAGAAGGAAGCAAGGCCCAGGGTTCAAAATAGAGACCAAGGAGATTATAGGAAGTACAGAATTGGTCTTGTTACTACCCATTTTATATTATATTATTGTTAAATATATAGATAATATATTATTGTTTATCATTTGTTGTTTTAAAACAAAATCACAAACGTTTGATTTTACTAATAAAGACTCAGGATCCAGATGCTAGGGTAAAAGCCTACTAGCTCAGAGAGGCAGAGAAAGCACCCAGCTGACCTTCCTACTCAGCCAGCCACCCAGAAGGAAAAAGCCCCTTCTCCTTCTCCACACTGTCTTATATACCCTTCAACTCAATGCTCCTCCTTCCTGTGTCTTCTCATGTTCACTGCCTGCCAACTGGTTGTTTGCTCTACATCTTGACCTACAGTTGGCTTTGTTTAGCTCTTGTTTCCAGAAAGCTCTTGGATTAAAGGTGTGTGCTGGGCTGAGCCACAGCACAACAAGAAACAGTTTTTTCCAGTTCACAGTCTTGGTGCCCACAATGTGATAAAATATCCTGCAACAATAGTTTATTACAGGGTACTATGCTTCTTCAGGTTGTAAGCTTTCAACTCTTTTACTCTGAAATCTGGGGAACGCACATGCCACACACCCTAGCACCATGTCGACTGTGTGTCAGAGTTCCTTAGTTGAGGTATGGCAACATCAATTATCATGATTAATTTTTACCTGCCGTGCACTCCAGCTCCACGAGGCAGAGAAGGCTTGTGAAGTTAAATGACTTTTCTGAGATTACCTGAGAGCTGGATTTAAAGACTCCTTCCCAAGTCCTATACCTGTTCTTCTCATCCCATTGATGTCTCTGCCTTCAATGCAGGCTTGTAGCTCTGTCACCTGCAGAAGCAACTTGGGACTGGAAGACTGCCCAGCATAATTCCATTTCAGAAAGTGCAGAGGGTAAGTACCCCCTCCCATTCCACTCCCCATGTCTCCACAGCACAAGTCTCACCAAGTAATGAGCTCAAATCAGTAATTCAACTGTGGATTCAGCTGCTCTCTCCAAGGATGGCAGTGCTCTGTGCTGGGGGCTTGGGAGAGGGTTGGGTGAGTTCAATGCCCTCAGCAGGGATGGGCTGTCTAGAGGCTGTACCAATCCTGGGCAGTCTGGAACATAATGCAGGCCCTGCCAGGCTTCCTGATTCTACAAGGGCAGAGAGGAGCTCATGGGTGGGGGCTATTTCTCCTAGACAGTAATAATGGCTTTCAGCCACAGCAGAAGCAGCTCCATGAGTGAGGTAGGTGGTGGCTCCACCCCCGGTTGATTTCCAGAGAACAACATCCAAGGGATCAGACAGCAAGGAGTCTCTCAGGGTCAGGTCTGGGGTCCTCCTCAGTCATCCCAGGGTAGCAGCTCTCAGTAACCGTGGTTAAAGTCCTGGCCACATCCTTGAGGTCTCTTAGATGACACCAGCCCCTTTGATGGATTGTCTGCCCCCATAACTTGCCATCCAGATACCTCTGATCAGCATTTGCACTTCCCTGTGGGTCAATCTCATCCTTCCTCCTGTCCCTGACCCTCATTCAGCCACCTTCCTGTGTCTTTCTGGTCTCTGTAATCGGTGCTGGCTATGACATCTGCCTGAAATAGCTTCTCTGCTCAGCTCAGCTTGCCTTGCTTGATCTGGCCTCTTTGATCTACCTAGCCTACCTTTCCAAGGCCTTCCACATGTCCCTCAGGTTGTGGCCATTGGCCCTACCATGACTTACCACTGAACCTGGAGCTCTTTGAGGTTTTTTTTTTTTTTTTTTTTCTGGTGACATCTGAGAGGTGATGAGTAAATAGTGCTTGAATAAATAAATAAATGGCCAGAGTTTGCTACCGCGTATGATTTGGCCTAGCAAGACTAATGAGAGCCTGCCAACAGTAACAAGAATGGGGGCCATGTATTGCCTGCACACAGGGTGTCAGGCATGGTGATAGGCAGCTGACATATATTAGCTTAGTTAATCCTCAGCCTGGGCCTGTATGATCTGTCACTCTGTTTTACAGGTCAAGAAACAGAGGTTTGGTTTTTCTCAAGGTATGAGGGTGGTGGCAGGGGGAGTGGCTGATTGGAGATGGAAGCAGAGACACGTCTGAAAGCAAATATCTGTGCTTAATCAGCAGCTTACACTAGCTAGAGGTGAGCTGTGGACAGGTGCCCAATGGCCCTGGATGTCCTAAACCATGCCCTGCACAACCTTCTTCAACCATCCCAAGCAAGGTCTGGTCCCCAGCAGGCTTTGAGCCAGACCGCCAGCGTCTTCACAGGCACTCAGTGGTGACTGAGGTGGCCAGGGGCCCCTCCTCCCTCTTCTGTGTTCCCACTAACTCCCACCTCAGCTCACCTGACTGTGGGAGAGGAAAAGCGGAAGACAAGCTGCTTGTCTGTGTGACAAGGAAGCAATGCTCCTCTCATTCTAAGCGAGGCTGGCCTGGCCCTGTCAGCGGGAGTCCTGACACTGATGGATGAGCATTTCAAAGTTAGTCTGTACTCTGGGGCAGATCCAGCTCTGTGGGGAGTGGGGGGTGCCAACGCGAATCCACAGCCCTGCCCACATGGTTGCATCACCTGCTTGGACCTTGTCTGAACCAGTCCTTGGAGAAGCAAAGCAGAGGGAGAGGCACGATCATCTCATCCCTTGTGGCCAGAGTCAGTCCACTACCATGCCGCTACACTGACCCACTTGTTTCTTTTCTGCCTGCAGTCTCTTGGAGGCTTCTCACCCGCCATGCTGAGCCAGTTCTAATGATACGTACTAATAAAGGGAGCGGTGTGGCTCAGAGGACCTGAAATGGCAGGTAATGGCTCATTCAGACCCCCTCACATGATAGCTGTGTGGTGTTTTCTGGACATGGCCTCCTTAGTGGTGCCCAGACTCCAGGAAGTCAGGCTTGGCAGACAATGAGAGACCATCCTCCTAGACCTTTCACCATGCCTTGCAGTCCACACTGGGATGAAAACTGCCCTGCCCTCAGGGACAGAGGAGAACAGCTGAGAAAGGCAAGGTTATGATGGGTGGTTTGCTTACCAAATGGACTTTCCTTGGTGTTTCATTGAAGGGCTGAGTTGGGGACTGTGTAGCAAATTCCTACACATTGTGTGTTGGACACACTCCAACACATCCCTTTATTACCCTGTGTCTCCATCCTGGCACTGCCAAGCGTATAGCAGAAGTGTCAACTCGGGCTTTGGGCTAAACTCAGCCAGCAGAGGTGCCCTCAGGAAAGCTGAAGGCATGAGAGAGGGGCTGTTTATTTCTCTGATTTCCTGTTTACCCATAGTTTAGATGGTATAATCCACGTATTGAAGGCTGTGGCCCTGCCCCAAAGACCTGGATTTTCCAAGGTTCTAGAAATATCACCATCCCCTCGCCTCCTCTACTCAAGAAAGTGGCTTTCCTATTCTGCCCATGCTATTGGATGGTCTTTTCTACTCTCCCAAGCCATCTTCTTAGGCATGCCATCTGTGTCTGCCAGGATCCTGCCAGTAGGTGTCAAACATAGCTGTAGACTATGTACAAGATAGACCCTATGTACCCAGGATCAATCTCCCAACCAGAGAGGAGAAGGGAGAGGTTGAGAGCTGAGATATCTTCCTGGTACCTCCTTAGGCCAGTGAAGGAAGTTTTAAGAAAGTCAATTACAGCCAGTCATGGTGGCACATGCCTGTAATCCCAGCACTCAAGGAGGCAGACACAGGCATATCTCTGTGAGTTCAAGGCCAGCCTGGTCTACAAAGTGAGTTCAGGACAGCCAAGGCTACACAGAGAAACCTTTCCTTGAAAAACCAAGAGAAAAAGAAGGAAGAGGAGGAGAAGAAGACGACGAAGAAGAAGAAAATCACTTACAGTCAGACATGGAGGCAAACACCTTTAATACCAGCACTTTGGAGGCAAAGGTAGGTGGATCTCTGACTTTGAGGTCAGCCTGCTTTACCTTGTGAGTTCTAGGAAACCCTTGGCTATGTCACAAGACTGTGTCTCGAAAATAAAATAAAAATAAAGGAAAGGAAAGAAAAGAAAAAATGTCTCTTACAGAAAGAGATTGCTGTACCCACATGATGGCTCATAGCAGTCTATGATTACAATTTTTAACACTAGAGGTTGACGTCTGGTGGTCTCTCCATGCAGTGGCACACGCACACACACACACACACACACACACACACCCCAGAGAACTGTGTCCTGAAGGCTGGATAGACTCTTAGAGGTTGACCACTTTGGCTGCATCCTAAGATCCCACCACTGCCCTGAGAGTCAGCCAGAGCAGCCAAGGAGGCTATGTGGCTCCTGGCCTGACTGTGAGGTAACCATTACAGACAGTAGGGAGCCGCTGTCCCACCAGGAAACTGTGGTGAAGGTTACCCAGGTAGCTTCTCTAAGGGCACACAAAATCCCTCTGCAAGCTGTGTCTGGGCATCTCCCAGGCCATTTGATAGCCACAGAGAACGATCAGAAGTTCTAACTGGGTCAAAGATCCTCTTTCTCCTGCCTGACCCCAGAGCAGCAAGAGAATGAGGCAGAGCAGAAGGAAGGCTGGAAGGAAGGGCAGAGAGGAGGCTGGCCGCTTCCAGCTGCAGGGGCTTTGGCTCTGGGTCAGGCTGGAGTCTGGGAAACTCTTCCCGTTTGGCGAGAGGCACGGATTCTGATCTAGGTGGAGCTTGCCTTCCTTTGTGGATGACACCCGGTAATTGTACATATTTATGGGTAGTGTGATATTTCAATACATGTGTACTACTTGTAATGATCAGATCCAGTAATTGGCAGATCCATCACTTCAGACATTTATTGTTTCTTCACGATGAGAGCATTCACAGTCCTCTACTAGATATTTGGAAACATTCAATTAATAGCCAACTACCGTCGCCCTGCTGTGACACAGGATGCCAGAAGCCGTGTTTCCTTTCCAGTTGCACCTCTGAACCACCACCTCCCTCCCCTCTGCTCCCTCTTTCCAGTCTGGAAACCATTTCCATGCCTATGAAATGACCTTTTTTGTGAGAACATGCTGCATTTGTCTGGAGTTGGACTTTTAATAACTGGAAGGGCAAACCCTGAAAACACTGGAGCGATCGAAAGGTGAGGGGATCTTCATTCTATGGCTGGGGGTTAGGAGGCAACTGTGGAGAGCAGGTATGAATGGCGGTGGTCATGATCAGGAGGGGAAAGGCTGTTTCCTCACATCACCCTCAACAAGCCTGCTAGTTTGGGTCTGTTTAAGTCTTTGGAATTCTGCAGGTCTACGAAGAGAATAAAAATATAAAAGCCAAATAATATACAGCATAAAAACAAGTAGAGCAGGTCACAGTGACACCAACAGAGAAATAAAATGCTGGAGGGAAATGGACGGCTCACCGCCTGTCCCCCAAGCCACTGAAGACAAAGCTTCCGTATGTCTCCCAACCTTTCCTAATAGGGGCTATGCTCAGCACTCCCGTGGAATGTTTGTTTAAAACAGAGATGCAGAGCTGAAGAGGGCACAGCTCTTGCTTAAGAAGTTCACGGTCTAGTGGGATAGTCTGTCATTTCCTGTTCAGGAGGAACCCCTCAGTGCTCACTCCTGAGAGCAGAATCCACAGAAGATAGTCTCTTAGCCACTTCCTTAGGATCTATAGGGATGGCTCCACTTGGTCACTGAGAGACCCAACATGTCTCAGGTCATGAAGTTTCTAGACCTTGTTGGACTCACAGCAGGCAAAAAAAAAAAAAAAAAAAGCAAATTGTGTACAAGCATAAGAATGTGAGTTCAACCCCTGGTACCAGAGTAAAGCCAGGCATGGTGGTGATTGCCTGTAACCCCAGATCTGCGAAGCAGAGACAAGTAGGTTCCAAGGGTGAAATGGTGACCTCTAGGCTCGGCGAAAAGCCCATTTCAAAAGTTAAGTTGAAGAAGTTGAGGGAGATCTTGGGTTGCAACCTCGGGCCATCACGCATGCCCCCATGGGCTTGTATACCCAACAGGTAGGTACCTTCGAGAGGCACGGAATCTACTAAATCCTTGCTTTGCCTGGACTGGCTTCACTGTACTTCTTGAGGTTTATTTTCTAGATATATACATAACTTCTAGTGTGTGCTAGATATGTTAGAATGTAGCAATGAGTAAGCTCCCATGCTCAGCTTTGATCAGCACGGGGTTTTCAACCTGCTCATTTCCGACCTGGGTCAGTTTTCCTTAGATAACCTGGTGGTCCCTACTTCATGCTTAGCTTTGAAGAACTTGATATATAGCGCTAAAGTTGAACCAACAAGCCACCGAGAACAGTAACACGTCTTAGAAGCAATAACACTAGAAGGAAGGGGGAGTGCAGGACCGTGTGCAGTGGTCAGTTGGCCCAGGGCTTCGGAAGCCAGGGAATGCTTTCCATGGAAAGTGCTGAAGCAGGGGAGGCTGACTCTCCAGGTCAAAAGAGAAGCTGGAGGCAACACCAGACGCCTGCTTGGAAAGAGTGGAGTCTGGCAAAGGGTCTGCGCAGAGCAATAGGCCGTGGACCATCTTTCCAGCAAATGACAAGAAGCTTAGACTTCATTCTTTAGGGAGCTAGTGAAAGGTTGTAGCTGGGGGAAATGCTGTCAGTAAATTTGCTTTCGGTTAAGGTAAACTCAGATGAGGAGCACCACGGTTTGCCAGGGATCACCGGAAGTGGGCAGACCACCGGGATTGTGGGAATAACCTCAAGAGGGCTTGATGTGGCAATGGACTACGGGTAAAGCTAGAGACCAGAGCAATCGAGCAGGATGAACCGATGGGCTGGGGGCGGGACCGGGCGGGGCCACAGAGGGAGAGGCAGAAGGCTAGCCCTCTGGACTCCAGCTGGAGGAGGAGTGGTTGCTGGATAGATGAGGAGCCTCATTTTAGCTGGTTCAGATTTGGACACACTTCTGGACAAGATCTGATTCCCTGCCTAGGTAGGCAAGACCAGGATGCTTCTATACTGAACGCCCCTACAACCAGGATGAGGACTGTTCACGGCTCCGGGACTCAAGGACTCTTCTACTCAGCTCAGCCCGGTCAGCAGGCCTAGAAGCTGCTGAGGAGTTTCACCAAAACCCTTTTTCCTCTTGGAAAACAGCCTTTGCAAACAGAGAATTCTTAATCGAGTGGATACTTAGATCTGTGTATCACTTGTAAGGTGCATGGCTCCCCATGATGACATTTTAATGGCCAGGGGCACGGGGAGGAAGGAAAACATTCTTTACCTTTGTTGCAGCCCGGGAATTCTCCTCGTTTGTCAGATATGATTAGCTGTTACCCTTCTGGTCCCATTGTTATTCAGGTCCCCGCTTGTCACAGTCACACCCCTTCGGATGCTCATGTCTTGCTTTCTCTCCGGCTCTCTCTCCCTCTGGTGGCACCCTGACTGGCTAGTAATTTATGTATGACAATATGAGACTAATTCGGTTATTATGTCAAAGGGAAATTGAATCTGGGGTTTTAGTGCCGCATCTGGGAGAAATCTTCCAATGAATCTAGAGTGGAGAAAAAAGCCTCAGACTTCGATTCATCCGCTTGTCACCCTGTCGGCAAGATTAAGTCATTATAGAGGGCTAAGCTGGGCCAGAAATGGGACTGTAGAGGAAGGAGATAAAGGGAATGAGAAAGGGGTGGGAGCAGGAATAGAGGGAAGAGGACCAGGGCAAGGCTGGGCCTGTGATGGGGAGCAGGGAGCCTGGCAGGATGAAGGGCTCTGTGCCACTCTGCTCCCGGGGACTCTCTTGTTTATCCACAAGGCGGTCTGAGCGGCGTGACAGCTAGGGACAGATGGACAGGGAGGAAGTTCAGTGGGAGGACATTTATGCAAACAGTAGCATGCCTCTGCTCCTGGGTATCTTAAACACTGTGTGAGTTAAATTTGGCTTCCCTGTTCAACGAAGGATTGGAGGATTGTGTTGGCTGCCAAGTGAATCAGTGGCATTTCTTTTGGGTACTTAGTCTTGGGCAAGGGGCTCTTGGGCTTCACACAGCAGCTGTGCTTAGAGTCACAGAGGTCCAGGAAAGTCCTGGTGTAGGAGGAAGCATCCACATCTAAGAGATATTGCTGGCATTTACTCTGTTTGGTCAGAGAGGATGAGAAGGTTAGAATGGAATCTTTGGAGCCTAAGCTGGACCGTTAGGAAATGAACATTTGGCATGCACCTTATTCTCAGGGTCTCTAAAAGTATTTTATTAGATTGTTCTGCCCTCCAAGATACTCCAAATCTGCTTAATATGCCCAGTTGTTAATTGGACTTATCTTTTTAATGATGGTTGTATTCTATCCTCCAGGTCTGTGCAATGGGCTTTCTTTTGTCCCCCTTATCCTCGTGGTTCACCCCTTCTTGGCACACTCTGTCTCCAAGTCCCCTTCTTACTGGTGGGACCTTCCATCCTAAAGGAAAGTCACGGGGAGGGGACTGGCAAGGGGAGCTTCACTTACACCAAGAATGGGACCTACCGTGTTAGTTTCTTTTGGCCATTTTGGTGCCTGGCTTCTGAGAGTTTCTCCAAACCCCAGTTTTTACTTCTCATAAACTAGGACCACCCACTCACATGGGGAAACCGAACTGTGTGGTTACCATGACTACAAGTTTCCCCTCAAGGCTCAGGGGCATCATTCTTGCCTCCAAGGAACCTCTAGCCAAGATTTTTCCAGCCCTGGGAGAAGATGCTGGGGGTCATTTTGGCCATGCTCCTGCATCCAGGGAAGATTGCAAGGACGGGAGGGGAACAAGAACAAATTGAGGCCCCCTCCACCAATTTTCCTCTTTCAACTTCCCTGGTTTTGCCATGAAAAAGAACTTCTTTTCTTCAGGAAAAAGGAGGACATTCAAACGAGAATGAAAAGAGTTCAAAATAACCCTCGGTTCTTAAATCACGTCAATTTGATTGTTTCTCCCAACACCCACATATCAGCTTTGGCCAGACACCCACCTACCAGTACTTATGCAAAAGATATTGGCAGCTGCTGATAACCCAAGCAGGATCTCAGCTCCCCGAGCTGCTCTATTACCAACCCCTCTCCTCTCTGTGTGTCCCTGGAGCCGATTCCTGCTTGATGAGGGTCTTGAAGCCCTCAGAAGGGTTCTCAGCTGCTGCTGCTCTGCACCTTCACTCCACTTAGCAAGATAGTGTGCACCGCTGTCCCCCACCCCACCCCAGTGCTTAATACTGTGGGTTTACTCATTGGATTGCATCATCTCAGGGTTGGTCATTAATGGATATTCAGAGCCCTGATGTTCGCAAGAGAATCTGAGAGAAGCCAAAGAGCAGAGCGCCTCCCTAAAGATCAGAGGAGGGGTCTGTGTGAATTTCAGGCACACGGTGCTTGAGTAATGATGGGGAAGGAAGTTCATCACAATCACTGGAGAGGGACCTACTCTACAGGCAGCGAGCAGGGTGGACACACCCAAGCCACAGAAGAACAATCAATGACCTGGGAGGTTCAGAGGTAACTGACTGCCTCACATAATCCTGCTAAGCTGTGGGTTCCCAACTAGCTGAGGGGAAACAGGCCCCAGGAGCCTTGCTGATTACAGTTATGGCATTTGTTTCCAGGCACTGTGGGATCCTCACATTTCATTCATCCTCCTGCCTCCGAGCCCAGTCCTATGTGGCAGCCCCTGCTCCCCCTCCAGAAGCCCTCCCTAAGGTATCACCTTGTAGATTCAACCAGAAGAGCCAGGTGGTCAGGGCAGTCTGAACAGACAGAGTGGTGATACTCAGTGAAGGGACTCATGCTGGCTCCCTGTTCCCTCCCTGGGCTGTTCACTGGCTCTGCTGCCAGGATGACCCACAGGAAGATGAAAACCAACTCTCAGCCACTTGTTGGGGCCCCTGAGCCCTCACAGCTCCTTGAAAGGGTCACTCAGGCTATTTACTCCAAGATAAAGAGGCCGCTTATGGTTCTTATAGAACTAAGCCTAGACCTGGGGGACAACTCCAGTATCTCTTGTCACTGTCCCAAGAGTCTCCACTTCACTTACCTACTACTAGCAGTTGCTTTGCAAGAGGCGTGGGGAACTGAGCTCACTAGGCAGAAAGAGAACATGACCCCCCCAAAAAAAAAGAAAAAGAGAGAGAGAGAGAAAGAAAGAAAGAAAGAAAGAAAGAAAGAAAGAAAGAAAGAAAGAAAGAATCTTAGGGAAAAGGCTATCGGGGAATATTAGGCAAAGACACCCAGGGCCTATGTAGGAAGTCGTCAGGGGTTGAGGGATTAGCCACCAGGGTGAACACTGCTCCAGGACAAACCTTAGTCAAAACCCAATACTACTGAACTGTACTTGTTGCCTTCTGGAGCCTGGGATACTGCTGTTGGGGCAAGGCAGGGCCTGAAGGTAAAGTGAATGCTGAAGAGGGAGGAGGGAGACGGATAGGGGAGAGGCAAGGTGCCAGACAGTCTTATTTCAGAGCAGGACTGATGCCCAGGAAAAAGAGACACCCAAATAAACGGAGACTCAAATTAGGCCTGAATTGCATTAGGATTCGTTGGTGACTTACTCTCTCCAGCTTTGTTTGGCTTGACAGTTTATTATGTTATCATTGTTATTGAGACAGGGGTTCACTATGTGGCCCAGGCTGGTCTCTGCTCTTAATCGGCTAGGCTCAAGTGCTCCCTCCCAAGTGTAAGGACCACAGACATGCACAACTGCAACCAACTAGGTTGGTATTTTTTTTTAAATTATATTAGCATGCAGACACATTCTTATAATCATTCAAACCATGAAAATGAAGTAAAACTCAGATATTTTTTTTCCATCTCAGTCCTTCCCCCTTCCTCAACTCTAGGACCTTCTTTAAATGAAATAACAGTGACTGGTTTTGCGTGTAGGTAGATACGTGGATAGCAAGATAATGGATAGATACATAGAGACGTAGAGCATATTCCTGAGGCTAGCATTCACTTCACAGTATTCCTTGGTGTGCTTCCAACTCCATTATGAAGAGATCCACTTGTTCACTTAATTGTTAGTGGAGCTTCCTCCACAAAGGGCACCACGATGCAAACTTACTGATGCACATTTATCCTGTTATGTTTGTTTTATTTATTGTGTTTTGGTGGATTTTAAAATGAGTTTATGAGTGACTAGG
Source organism: Psammomys obesus (assembly GCF_907164565.1). NCBI lineage: Eukaryota > Metazoa > Chordata > Mammalia > Rodentia > Muridae > Psammomys > Psammomys obesus. The sequence continues at coordinate 5,543,056 of NW_026596039.1, read as the reverse complement.
GAAGCCAGGAGTCTCTTGGGATCTTTGGGACAGTCTTGGGGTATACAGAAACTGATCACTGAATGGTTTCCAGATGACCTCAGGACTAGTAGCTTTAGGCTCTGTTTTCTAGGTAGGTCTTTGCTGATATTATGGTCTCCCACAGTACAGCTAGCCACATCCACCCATGAAGGTCTTGCAGGAAAAAGCACAAAGTGCATGCTGGCCGGATCCAGGCAGTTAAAACCAGAGCCTGGCACTGGAACCTGATAATAATCCTCTCGCAGGACTGATTTCCTGCAGACTCTCTTCCTCCCGAAAATGATCATAAGCAGTATTCTTGCAGCAGCCCCAGCAGAGGGACAGGTGCTATTTTGAGCTGTTTTCAGTAATTGGTAAATGCGGGGAATGCGTGGGAGGAAGGCGCAAGGGCCTTTCTGGATGCAGTGTTGACGTCATGGGTGAGTTTTCAGAGATGCGGTTTCCTGTGTGGCTTGGGGGACTGAGTCTTCCCCGGAGCACGTGACCCTGGGACACTTGGGCAGCAGGTGACTCCTTTGTTCTCAAGCCCTAGGACACCTTGGGCTGTGTTTTCAGCCCAAAGTTACAGAAAAGATACAAGCAGCTTGCCAACAGACCAGGAGAGCAGCCTTGAGGTGTCTATCATGGAGAGAAGTTTTCTGTCTTTCCCCTTCCTTCTCCTGCCCCCATCTGCTTATTGGCTGAGCTGCTTCCGTGGAACACAATGAAGTCACAGTGTCTGAGACTCTAGGACATATTCTGCCTCTCTCTTCAATATCTAACACTTTGCCTTGATTGTCCTGGTTGGTTTGTGTCAACATGACACAAATCTAGACACACCAGGAAGGGGGAATCTTCATTGAGAAGATGCCTCCATCAGATCAGCCTGTAGGCAAGTCTGTGGGGCATTTTCCTGATTAATGATTAATGTGGGAGGGCCCAGCCCACTGTGTGTGGTGCCACTCGCTGGCAGGTGGTCCTGGGTATACAAGAAAACAAACAGGGCAAGCAACGGGGAGCAAGCCAGTAAGCAGCACTCCCCCATGGCTTCTGCATTGGTTCCTGCCTCCAGGTTCCTGCCTTGAGGGACTGCCCTGACTTCCTTCAAGGATGGACTGTGATGTGGATATGGTAAGGGAAATAAACCCTTCTTCCCCAAGTTGCTTTTGGCCATGGTGCTTATCACAACAATAGAAAGCTGACTAAGATAACTATCTGATGAATGGTTAGAGTAAAGTGTGCTCCCCCAGAGCGTAACAGTGACGGTTCAGCAGGATGAAGCACAGAGCCTGTGGTGACTACTTCAAGACGATGACACTGTTATAATTTATCACATCAGGTTGCAGGGATCTCCTTTGCTGTGTCTTCCACTGGTTTGTGAGTTTTTCATTTTTTGTTTTTCCCCAGAGTCCAGACCTGTGTTCTTCATTGCCTGATCAATGTAACGCTTCACAAGAGGCTAAAGGATAGGATAGAAGGTCTGGAAGATTATAAAGGCCTTGATTTGCAATTCTTTACTCTAAGTGCTGGAGGCCATTTCCCACCCTCACTCTAGGCAGGCCACCAGAACATTCTGAGCAGTGGAAGGCCATGGAGGTGATGCTGTGTGGCCTCCAAACTTGAGACCTTTCTGCTCCTGCTCTTGGTCTCTTGCTGCCATGGTAGTCATGGTAGCCTCACCCAATAGCTGAGGGTGAGAGGTCTGTGGACTTATGACAGTCAACCTAGTTACCCACTAAGATTCCAGGCCTGAGAGTGAGGTGCCTGAGAGGAAGTTGCAGCTCCCCCATTGATGACAGCTGTGAGGGTATCCTGCCCCAAAGGCAGAATCTACAGCAAATGGATGGTTGATATTTTCAGCCACCAAATCTTAGAGTATCATTTTTTCAAGTTTATTATTATTATTAATTACACTTTATTCACTTTGTATCCCTCCATAAGTCCCTCCCTTCTCCCCTCCCGATTAGAGTATCATTTTTATTTCTTTCCCTCGGCAACAGATAAAGGAGACCAGAAGCTTGGGAACAAGTCATCTTGGAGTTCCTTAAGAGACAAAGGAGGAAATTCGGGCACAGCCAGCTTGGATTGTAGAGCTTCAGGCAAGAGGACTGTCTAAGTACAAAGAAAAGGCCATCACTATCCTGGGGATAGGGCCTCCAAAAGGAAGGTTGGCTTGGGAAGGCTGAGAAGTTTCTCAGGTGTGACATTCTGAATCTGTCAGCCAAGGAGCACAAGGAAGAAAACACTGGAGTGGACAGAGACCCATGATGAGCTCAGATTATACAGAGATGGAAGAGGAAAGGGTAGCATCCCTCAAACGTAACCCTGGCATAGACCAGCTGAAGAGTACCAGTGGTCCACAGTCCACTGTGAGCTGGGAATTGCAGGGATAATGAAGAAGGGCGCATTCAGGACTTGAAGAAAGGACAAGGGAAGGGATGATCCCACTCTCTAGGGTGAGCACTGGAGTGTTTAGAAAGGCTCAAGGGAAACGAAATTCTCCTGTGTTTGCTTCCTATCACTGAAAACATCGCCAAGTCTGGAGGAAGTGAAAGAAAACAGGACTAAAAGCTGAAGCTCATTTAAGGCAAGGCTGGGGTGGTTGGGGCACATGGCTGTGCTTGGGCATTTTCATTCCCTAGCCAAAGCGTTTTTCATTTCCAAGCTCCACAGAAGACGTGGACACAGTAGGCAACTGTTACTCACCGCAGTGACATGATTCTCAGGGGTATCCATCTGCCTGTATCAAGATCCCCCAGAAATGCTTGGCAAGAGCACAGATTCCTGCCCACAGCCTCCCCAACTCCCTGTCCAACTGATATTGTAAGGCTCTGAGGCTGGGGGTTGAATTTGAACATATTTAGCAAACACGTGACACTGTTTTCTTTCATCTCCATGACAATTTTTTTTTTTTTTTTTTTGTGTTGAGTATTTCTGAAATTCTTGGGATCAGAGGACTTCTAGTTTGAGTTTTGAAGATTTGGAAAATGTTTGTGGATATGTTAGGGCATCTCTAATCTGAAAACCCAAAATCTGAATCACAACAGTCAAAAGACTTCAGAGTTTGGAGCATTTCAGTGAGCTGTTCATGTGGCACTGACAGTGTTGTAAAGACAAGAAAGCCGATACCCAGAGAGCTTAGCCAAGGGAAACCGCAGAGCTGGGGCTTGGACATGGACATCTCATCTAGCTTAGCCCCATTCCAAGTCTGCTGCTATCTCTCCACTATGAACAAGCCTCCTCCCCCTACCCCAGGCTTGTCCCTTTATACTTACATTTGCAAACAGCCATTTTCAAAGACTCTGGTAGTGAATGGGGTGTGTTATGTCTCCAGCTTCAAAACTGGAGAAATAAAACAGGACTCTAGATTCTGTCATTTTGGGTAAAGCCACAACACAAGAAGATGGCTATGGTCTCTTAGAGAAACGGTGAGTTGCAGGAAGCAGCATGGCTTCTTTCGGTAAGCACCAAATTCAGATGGGCTCACTTGCCTTACTGAGAGCAAGGTCAAACCATTGCATGAAAGAGTGGTTAACATTTCCCAACATCTACTCCATTTACTGGACCCTGATGATTGGTTCATTTTGGGGGCAGGTTGAGGAAACTGAACCAATGAGATAAAGAGACACATTCCTTCTCTACAGATGGGAACAAGGAAGTATATTATCGCAATTGGTAGATACCTGATGGCCCTGAGGAACTCAGACTTAGGATTATGCTACTGTTAGTGATGGTAGACAAGAGCTGGGCAGAGCCCGAGTCTTTGATGATATCACTGAGCTACTGTGTTGACAAACTTTGAAGCCGCATCCTTCTCTGGAAGTCTTGTTAGGTGAGACCATCAGCTTCCTTATTATTTAAACAAAAAGTGATTTAGGAGTTTCCTGAACTGCACAAAAAATATCTCATCCAGGGAAATGCCCTACACACAATGCATTTCAACTTTAAAAAGTTGACTATAGACTTAAAGATATTCTTGTGAGCAAAATGAAGAAACCGGGGTTGAATGATGCCACTAGACCACTGTCACAGCAGTAGGTCCCCAAGCCACCCAGAAGCGGGGGGGGGGGGGATTCAGGCAATCAGGTACACATTCAGGAGGTCAGCTCTTTGTACTTTTAAGAAGCCTCCTAGACCAGTCTCCTGGACTTGGTGTGGACATCACCTGAAGCACCTTGTTGTGTCTGTGTATTCCTCAACCTCAGCCCACACTTGGCATGTTCTCCCTTTGGCTGCTGCTGATGCAAACTCACTGCCAACACAACTGTACTTTTGCCTGGTCAGTGGGCCAAAGGTTCTCAGCGTTGGCACCTCTCCTATCGCATTCCCCTTTCCTCCTGCATCAGAAATGAGATTTCCCCTCTAATGCCTCCAGAAGGGACCCCTGGCATGGCTTTGGGCTTAGTCCAACTCACAGCTGTGGCTGGCATTTGGCATTGAATCAGAGCCATGGGTCAGTGTTACTAGATAGGTGGTCTCCCTAGTCGATGGGACAGAGCTGGCCCTGAGTCTTGGCCTGACTTTGATCACTACTCAGCAGTGAAAGTCTGCTCAGCCAATTTGCAAATGTCTTAAAGCTGCTAGGCTGGCTAGAGTACTGGCTGACAGGCTAGAACTTCACATGCTCTTCTGAGAAACTGAAATAATAAGCCAAGCACACAGTTTTTAAATCCCAACTTCAGAAGTAGCTGATAGCAGTTTATACTGAAAAAAAAAATGGGCTAACTAAAATCAAATGAAAATCCCCAGCTTCCTTAAAGTGGTAAAAGATGTGATATGGCTGTCCAAAAAGCCAACGGCATCTTAGGGAACGAATTCAATGTCTGGTGCTCAAGCAAGACAGGACAGAATCCTTTGGGAATTTTTTTGGGGATCCAGATTTGGAAAAGTCTTCCAAGATGACATCAAAAGAGAGGAACAATGGGAGAGGGGGAAAGCCTCTTTGGTCCTCTGTAGCTCCAATCTGGGGTCAGCCAGTGTCACTAACAGAATGGAGCTCTGGGCTTATCCAGAGGGACCATTCTGTTCAATACACATCCATGATTCAATATGTGCAAAGTCTCAACCCCCAGTTTCAAGCCCAGCTCTGACCTCTGCTAAAATGCATCACTGAGGAATGTTAGTCCCAGAGAGTCAGTTTCAATTTTGCTTAAATGGAGAGAAGAGTGCCTAGCTTGCTACTGGAAACAGTCTGTCACAAGAGGCTTAACACAGTGCCAGGTTCATGGCTGGCACCCACTGGCCTACGGCGATTAGCACTAACCACAATGACCAAGTGTTTGCCCGGTAAAGGAGCAAGTTCCCTGCATGGGGAGTGGTAAGCAGGGGCTTCAGGTCAATACATCAGGACTGTTGGAAACCTTAAGGCTAGAGGTTGAAATAACTGATTTCTGGCCAGCTCGGGGACAGAAATCTATTATGGGAACTGAAGTCCCCTGCTGGCCTGAGGGTCCAGAAGTCTCTCTATTTGAATTACTGTTTGTGTTTGCCCAGCATGTACCTACAGGCTTCTCTCTTTCTTTCGCTCTCTCCCTTTCCCTCCGTGTGTGTGTGTAAGAGAGAAATAGAAAGAGACTAAGACACACAGAGAGAACTCTGTGTATGCGTATGTGTGTATGTGAGAGAAAAATAGGAAACTTTAGTTGTATATGTGCGTATGTCTGCATGTGTGAGAGAGAACTCTGGTTGTGTGCCTATGAGAGAACATCTCTAGTTGTGTATGTCTGTCTGTGTGTGTCTGTGTGTGTCTCCATGTGTTCATAGGGAACTGGACCCCACTCTATAAGGCATCAGTTACCATGCACGAAAGCATTCTGTTTGATGGCACAGATTCTAAGTAGCCAGGTCCATGTTCACTTGAGCAAGTTGGCCAGGTCTTTTTTCAGGCAGCATTTCCTTTGACTGGATGCTGTCATGTTTGGACTAGAGAGAGCTTATCAGTAAGGTCCTTAGCGTTATTGATTCTTCTCAACACTGAGAGTCAGGCTTGAGGGGGGTGAGAGGAGTTTTAATAGCATGTGACCAACATCCTGACCAGGGTGCTCCTTCCAAAACAATTTTAAAGCACCCACAATTTGGCCTAAGCCCCACTAGCCTCCCTTTCTAGGAGTTCTGTGTCCTTTTTCTCTCTTAAAAAATGATTTCTTTTCTTTTTTGTTTATCTCTAAGTGCGTGTATCCATACGAGTATATGTCATGAGTATGGGGGTGCCTGAGGAGACCAGAGGGTGTCAGCCTCCCTAGAGCCATAGTTGTAGGCTCTTGTGAGCAGCAGCCTGGTGTGGGTGCTTCAGCTGAACTCAGATTCTAAGAGCAGCCAGCACTCTTAACTGCTGAGCCATCTCTCTAAAATCATTTTGTGCCTTTTGAAAGGCTTTTTCTCGCCCCATCAGAAGCCTCTTTCTGTTTCGTTTGCCCCTCTCTCTGGGAGAAAAAGCACTATAAAGCCAGGGCGGTTCTCCGTAGCAAGTTCCTCGGAAGGCTGTGCCCACGATGGGCCCATTGCTGACGGGGAGGACTCGCACCACCTCAAAGCAAGAAAAGCCCAACCGTGTCCACACTGAGGTGGGTGGGAGGTGAGCTTCATCTCTCTGAGGGTTTGCTCTTCAGACTCAGTTCCATCCTAGTAAACATTAGTGAAACGAATCCGGTTCTACAGTCTCTGAAGGAGGGCAAGACAGTCTTGGGATACCTGTCATCAACACATGTGGGGAACTAGCTAGTGCAAACTTAGAACACAGGGATCTAGAGATGTCTTAGTGGCTGCTGCTCTCACAGAGTACCCATGGCAGGCGGGTCACAAACACCTCCAGCTCCAGGAGATTCAAGAGATTCTTCTGGATTCTGAGGGCACCTGCACTCATGTGCTCATGGACTCGCACAGGAACGCACACATACACGCACACACATACTCACGTACACACATAATTTAAAACTAAAAATAGGAGATGAAGAGAAAGCTCTGCAGTAAAAGCGCTTGCTGCCTTTGCAGAGCACGTAGGTTTGGTTCTCAGCACCCACATGGCGGCTCACAACTGTCTGCGACTCCAGTTCCGGGAGATCTGGTGCCCTCTTCTGCCCTCCCTGGGCACCAGGCACACAAACGGTACACATACATGCAGTCAAAGCACTAGTATACATAAAATATGATAAGTGAAATCTTTTTAAAGATAGCTTCTGGGTCCTCTTACAGCTGGTGTCTCTCCACAAGCTCTAGACAGAGATCTAGCCTTGTCTCCAGCTGCCCTGGGAGTTATGCCACACCGCCAGTGAGGATGTGCCAGAGCCGACACTTCAGACAAGGATGTCACACTTCAGACGTTGGGCCTTCCCAGCACATCTGCTGCAGAGCTGTGTCTGCCACAGCTGGTCCAGCCTTCCATGGCTGAGTTCTTCTCTAGCCTTCTAACTGGCTGTGCAAATGTCTAGAAGTCTCCTCAATGGTAAGGTACTGGACTACCTCTTCTGGAGCCAGCACTGTGCACAATCCTTGGAGACTTTTTTGGCTTACCCTGTTCCTTCATTTCCAGTCCTACCTCCTGCAGAGCCGGGTCCTCTCTCCATCTGCAACAGCCGAGGCCTCTAGGATGCCTGGCCAGGGAGCTGGGTGGTTTACCCAATCAAGCTTGGTACCTGGGACGGTGTGGGCAGACAGGAAGTCTCTTTCTGTTCCCGAGCTATCTAGTCCTGCTGCCATGGGTCTTTTATAAACTCCCTCTGGAGTAATACACTACTTATTGTTGTTATTGCCATTGATCCAGCCTCTAAACGGCAGAGGTCCCAGGGCTCAATTTAAAGCATCAGTTACGTCGATAATTCCTTTATTTGTAAGGTTGTGACTTCTGACACTCCTTGGATGCCTCGCAAGACCCAAGAGAAATGTCAGTACTCTTGTCTTAGGAAAACTGAGGCACACAGAGATGCGAAGGTTGCAAAGGCCCCAGGTGGAACTGGCTCTACAGGCTCCTGATACACCACTAACTTACACAACTCCCGGTCTGTCCTCTCTCCTCCATGGAGCTAAAGGATGCTCTCAGTTCTTCTGAGCCCCTCAAAAACAGGGTTCCCTCTGCAAGAGACTATAGGCCTTCTGTTTGCCTCCAGGCCCTGGGAGTCCTCAGCCCTGGCTTCTGACCTCTGTGGTCCAGCCTCAGAGAAGAGACAATGAGACCTTTTCCCATTTTCCTCTATCCCAACCCCCAGGTACAGAGATCTGTTTTGTAAAAACTAAAAAGACTCTTCTCTGTAAATGGAGGGGTGGGGGTTGGGGGTGGATCTAACATCACAGATGCTCGCCTTTTCCATTCTGAGAATATTGGCAGGAGAAGAAGAGTTAAGGTGGTACGTGGGTACCCGAGTTTCCTTATATGCACAGAACAACATGTCTTCCGGTGGGGGCACTGTAACCTCTTGTGGGAACCAGTGGGAAACAGGTTCTCTTTTCCCCAGGCCCACAGGCCAGCAGCAGTGGTACCATCCGGGCCCTTCTGTTGTGGGGTAGAAGCGGATGGTGAATGTGGGCAGTGTTCGTGCCGTTCAGCTCCAAAAGTGTTTATAGTAGCAAGATCCAGGACGGCCTCCTCAGAGGACGACATGCCTCTTCTCCAGAATGCTACCTCTCTCTTCCAGGGCCGTGAGTGTTTGGGGCTCGGGTGCTCCTTTCTAGGGTCCTCTCTTCTGGGCCTCACCTCTCAACTCCACGGGAAGATTCACCTGTTGTACAAGTGAACATGAATCAAGCCCATCTTTGTAATCCTCCAGCCTCATAAAGCTTGCCGTGTTGGCAAGGTGGGGTGACCCACCCCCTGTTTCATCTTGAGGGTTGGTGGGGAGCAGGGACAGATAACAGCTGATGGATGGGAAGTTTAGAAAATGAAGTGTTGCAGATCGATAGAAAAATATACAAGCGGTGTATCACGTGAGCGCCTCTTGTCTGTGCCACAGTAAATCAAAAGTTACGAATGGTAGGTTTCGGACCCAAGCTGCTCCTGGGGGCCAAGGGCTGGCCTTGTGATCCCATTTTCACAGTCCGAGCATTTATTTTCTACTTCAGTAGACCTAAAAATAAACCTCGATACTGATTTTTATATATATATATCTCTGCCATCCACCCCAACTCTCTCCCTTTTTAATTTCCATCCTGTGGGCACTTGGCGTCCATGCGTCCCTTGTAAGGAGCCATGTATTGCAAGATAAGCTGCCTCGGTGGCTCAGCCCATGCAAGGCCTTTCCCGTGGGCTGTGTTACTGTGATATTAACGAGGTCAGATCTGCTGCCGTGTGAACACCTCAGCGCCTCCGAAATGATTATCTCTGAGCTTCCTTCCACCTGGGTCAAATCGGAGCTCAGAGAAGTTGTGGCACACGGGGCTTGATGAAATCAGTCTCAGGGCTGGGCCTCAGCTCAGTGGCCTCTGTGCTGCTGCCACCCCCTTCCTCCCCCACCTCCCTGCCGTATCCTCCAGCTCTGACTGGAATCCCCCTGTCCTGCTCCTCCGCAGCAAGGTCACGTGGAGGCTGTGTTCTCTCCATGGTTGCTGTGTCTGGAGGCGGAGTAGGAGTCCTCCTGGTTCTTGCTGCTCAGTTTCTTGCCAACATCCCATTCATCCCTCCTCTTGAAAACCACCCCAAGTTGAATCACTGGTCAGAAGCTCCTGGCTGCAGCTTTCTACCCACCCCAGGCCACTCTCCTCTTTCTGTGAACATTTTGGCCCCTGGATCATGGGGACCCTCTCCAGTTCTCTCATGCATCGTTAGCAAAGAGTCTTCCAAACCCCTGGCACCTGTGGTTCATCACACGAGATGTCTTCAGTCTTCCTCTGGCCACTGTTCCATGTCTTTCCCAAGACCTTGTCATTTTCAGCAATTTCTATCACTCTATAACCCTATCTCAAGACTCTATACCCCATCTCAAGACCTCACACCCTGCCCTTAAGAACCCCCTTTCTCGAGACATTATGCCTCATTTTAAAATCCCACATCCTATCTCAAGGCCCTATACCCTTCCTCAATACTTCCTATGTTGTCTCAAGACTATACATCTCATCTCAAGAACCCATACCCTGTTTCAAGATCCAGAATTCTGTCTCAATGCCACACATCCCATCTCAAGACCTCATACCCCATCTCAAGACCCCACACACTGTCTCAGAAATCACACCTTGCCTCAGGAGGCCCCATCCCCCACCTCAAAAACATACTCTTTGTCTCAAGACCCCAGACCTCTTCCAAAATTCTCACAACCCATCCCAAGACCACATTTCAAGACCCTACATCATGCCTCATCTCTAGGCCTCATACCCTGCATCAAGAACCCACATTCTGTCTCAAAACTCCACACCCCTTTGCAAGAGCCCATTCCATCTCAGACCCCCATACCTTACCTCAAGACCATTCCTCTCAAAACCCTACACCCTGTATCAAGACTTCATGCTCTCCCTCAAGACCCCCACATCTTATCTCATGCCTCAAGCCACTATGTTTCATCTCTAAGACGCCAGACCACATCTCAAGACCCCCAAATCCATCTTAAGACACCACATCTCTAGACACCACATCTAGGAGCTTTAGTTTGCACAAGTATTGCTTCCCAGGTACACTGGAACTGTAATTAGTCAGCACCACCGTCACCCTTCCTTAACCCGCACTATCCCTTATTCCAGTCCTTCACCTAACCCAGGTGTATTTCCTGATCAGTCCCTGCCATCTTCTCAGCAAAAACCCTCTGCTCCTGTGCCTCTGCCACCTCAGCCAATCCCGCAGCAGTTAAATCCACCTTTGCCCCTCTGTGATGGCTGCACCTTGGCCAGCATAACGCAGCTATGGAAGAATTCTCAAAGTATACTGGTCATCTTGCTTTAAATTTATGATCTCTGAACTCAGGTGGGTGTTGCTGGCTGTTGTATCATCCATCATTTCTGTGGTCCAGTCACTCTCCCCACTCTCAGACAAGGGATAACACCTTCCTTCCCCTGTCTCCTCCAGCCTCCGTGTCCTCCCTCCTCTGTCCTTGTATTCGCTGATAACCTTGCTTTCCAGTCACTGAACGAATGGGGAAAGAGGCAACTTCCACAAACTCCCACTGCTGCCCTCCTGCTTGTGTCTATTTCTAACTCTTCCCTGTTCTGTGGACAAACTGTATCTGCTTCTAGCCAAGATCAGCCCCCACTGTCAGCCTGCACCAGTGCCTCCCCTCCCCCGACTCAGAGGCATTGATGGTCCCCTCCCTGTTCTTCCTGTATCATTCTTTGTTTACTCAGCCCTGCTCCACACCTTTCAACATCTCAGCCCGCTGTTATTGTTCCTTTCTGTAAAGAAGGGACACGGATCTTCTACACCCATTTACCCCCTCTAAGCTATTTATAGCAATCTTTTTTTTTTTTGAACAGTTGTCTTCTATTCTTTTCCCCTTATTCTCTTCTGGATCATCCAGATTCTCCCCTACCCCCTGCATGGTCTGGGACACCACTGTTTTCTATTATGTTAACCCAATAATGATTTCAGTGCCCATCTTAATTATCCTAGCAATGACACATGGCACTCTTGATGGTATCGACCCTTCACAAAAGTCCAAGATCTTGCTGGCTCCTGGACATCCTCTTTCCTCACTGGTATCTCCTGTCTTCTTAATTGCTTCCCCTCCATCTCACCAGCAGTTTGGCCTTGTAGGCATCCAGGACTCAGCCTGAGAGCTTGCGAAGTCATTTCCTCCGAGTGGAAACATTCCATCTTCAGGAAGCTCCTTAAGACTCAGAAGTTACATAAAACTTACAAGGTTCAAGAAGAAAATAAAGCTCAACAACTCTCAAGTACTTCCTAAAACTTATGAGACTAGTGCCCACCCCCATGCCCAGATTTTATGAGCAGAAGCAATTGCAAGGAGAAGAGACCCTGACAAGCTGAGGTGCCTGCAGAGTGGGCCCAGGACTTTAGTGATGCAGCTCTGTTGAGTGGCTGCTGGTGCTGGGGTTGGCTTTTCCATGACGCAGCTGACTTTTGAAACACCCATTCTTCTGTAAGTAACCCAACAAAACAAACCAAAACAAAAACTCACTCGAGTGGAATCATTCCTTTGATGTTGTTGGTGCCCTGTCTAGGGTGAAGAGATGTTTGCTTGCATCTCCCCCAAAAAAGTCAGAACAGAACCTCTTCTGGTTCCCTCTCCATGCAAAGCCCCTTGGTTATCCCATCCAGATACATGGATTGTGCTGGTTTTCTATGTCGCCTCTGTAGTCTGTTACTCCAAGTGTGTAACTGCTCTGAACTCTAAACGCTCTCATTCCTGGGTGCTTCAGTGACTCCGCTCCGTCTGAGTGATAAAGTCCCAAATCTTCAATGGCTATAAAAGCTTCTTTATATTCAGCCCTGTCTCATTATGGTCTATTAGTGACACTGACTCTCACACTGCTTGGTCCTCTCATGCCCCCTTTATTCTGTAAGCTACAGCTTACCACAGCCACCTGAGGTACAATGCTGTCTCCTCCAGGCACCGCCTGTGCTCCTCTTCCTTGGGTGGGCTGAGTGTTTCTCCAGTGTTTGGGAGACTGTCTCAGCTGCTCAAGCTTCGTTGTGAGGAAGAATGGCTGTGTAGGTCATCCTGGCCAAGATCCTGCAGGCTAGTGGCTCCTGGGACAGACTCGTTCTTCTCTGGTGACCACTGCTGTTTCAACCTTTTTTCCCTTTCTGTAGGGCCAGAGGAAACAGCTGTTTGTGACTATGAACAGTAAGCTACAAGAGTGGAGAGACAGCAAGAAGTGGGGGCTGTCAGCTTATGACACCATAAGCCTGTAGTCCTGGTCTCTGGAGTCTGATGACATGGAACCAAACAGAAATTCCTTTTCTTCTCGCACCCTTCCTCAGTGTTTCTCTGACCCACCACTGATTATTATCGTAATAAAAACACCCCCGGTGATGGCCCCCAGAGACAACAGTGTCCCGAGTAGTTGGGCAGACTGCTTTCCAGCCTCTCTCCAGATCACTCACTTCTGCCCCTTTTCACCTGCCGATAGGAAACGGCTTTCACATCCCACTGTGAATGGTGCCTCTTAAGCTGGCCTGACTCCTATCCTGCACATGCCTGGGGTTATGAATGCTCACTGTCCTTATTGAGTCTGGTGTAACAGCTCAGCAGTGAGTCAGTGAGTTTACTCCCCTCCTCCCTACATACTCCATATCCACACACCTAGAGCCCAGCACTGCCTTACATGTCCCAGATAATAAAAAATCTTCTAGTTATCAGATTTTGGTTGAAATCTGTGCCTTTCCAATAAGCCAAGCCACCTCTTTTCTCTGGTAAATTTCTCCTGACTGTGTCACTCTACATTTTGTTCTCCTCTTGATAACAGAACATCTTGCCTCATCCTCGTTTCTATTGCTCAGAAATACAGCGAAAGTTCAGGCTTGACATAGTTCCTGTCTAGATCTGTTTTACTCTCTTCCCCATTCCTAAGGTATCAGGGGAAGGCATGTCCTGGTCATGCCTGATATGGGCCATGTTGCGTAGTGGCTGCCACTGCTGGGGTACACTCCCTCCCTTTGAAGGAGTTTGGTGGCCAGCCCGCCTGCCTCTCTGAAAGCTGTCCAAACATAGCATCGCTTTCTCAGCGATGGATCCCAGGTCCCATGGAGAGACTCCAGAAATGCTCTGGAGGCCTGGTTCTTCCCCCTCGATGCAGATTTTCCAGAACTTGTCCAAGCTCTTGGAGACACAAGCTCCGCAGACCAAACACTCCCTCCCAGCTCTTCTCCATAGCCCTGCAATGTCATCTGCTCCCCTCTTTTTTCACATGACTTCTAGCTACAAACTTTGCATTTGGTGGACAGATTGATTCAAGGAATTCCTGTACAGGCCTCCCTAAAAATGGAACCTTAGACCAACTGAAATCCCCGGATTCCATCCTGTGGAGCCCAAGGCAAGAGATAGTCTCCAGGAAACAGGGGCATTTGCATTTGACCAATGAACTTGAGGGAGAATCTTTACCCTTGGCTTATAGGTACAAAAGCCTGTAGACTGAGCAGAGGTCCTAATAGACCTGCTCCCTCCAGTGTCTAATCTCAGATGACACAAAGAGTAGGAAGCTCTGTGGGGTCCAGGCAGTAGGTGACAAGAGGCATTCAGCTAGTAGGCTGGAGGCTGTCATCACCCAGATTCTTCAGAAAGCAGAGCCTGAGATTTTTTTTTTTTTCAGGGAGGCTAGAATTATAATTCTGTAAGTCTGAGGCTGAGGCAGGAAGGATGAGAGACAACATGACTGTCTCCATCACACTAGCTACCTGTGGAGAACCCCTCACCCAAGAAACTGCAAAAACTCCTTTGAGGGAAGCAGAGAGGCCCCAATTTCCCACTGAGTACTTTGCTTCTTTCTCTTCCGGGCTGTGAGCTTGAAAACCACTGTATGTCTCTCAGTACTCCTTGCCTCGTAGCTACAGCGCAGAAGGAAGGAAGCATGTGTTAGGCCACACATGTGTGCCTGACCCCTCCCCACTGGCAGAGCTGCTCTCTCTGCTGAAACAGAAAGTAGGCAGCTCCGGGACCTTGAGAAGCACTTTAGATGTCTGCGGTGGCGCACCTGACACCATCGCCTTGCCTCTGACTTCCCATCAGAGCTGGCAATCCTCCTTGGATGATGGGTTTCTTGATGGGAAACAATGTCAGGATATATTATACTAGGAAATCAAGATTTTTATGCACTCGCAGTTACTGGCACTGTTTGGCCTTCATGAGCAGCCTCCATGTAGACAGACCGACATCCATATTAACATCCACCCTAGTGAGGATGGGTCGCTGCCCCTGGCAGGGTTCTGGGTCAGGTGCAAGCAATGTGCTATCAGGCGCCAGCTCATTTTCTTGGGGTCCATGCCATACTAAGAACAGTATCACTGTCTTCCAGTGGCTGTTGGCGTAGTCTGGGGCAGTGAGAAAATCGATGGAGGGGGGGAGGAGGTCTACACTGGTTTAGCCTCCATCCTGCCACCATCTTCACTATGAATCTGAGCAGTGGTGGCTGATGGAGATTCTGGCTGACACACCCGACATGCACCATCCTTCTCACCTGCCTGGTTAGCGCCTTCTCTGCTAGTGATGGTTTGGGTGGATTTAATTGGAGACAAGAAGTCTGTGTGCTCTGTGCCCACTCTCTGTCCGTGACTCTCCACCAACTTCCATAGGTATCTTTAAGTACCACACAAGACCCTGATGTTATGCTGGGACAATGATGCAGCTTGCATCAGTGGCTAACCTCCCTACAGAGCTCTCTGTCAATTTGGATCCTACTAAAAGCAAATAGCTTGGGCTGGCAAGATGGCTCAGAGGGTAGGGCACTTGCTGCCCAGCCTGGTAACCTGAGTTCAAGCCCAGGTACTCACATGGTAGGAGAACTGACTCCAGAAAGATGTTCTCTGACCTCCACACGTATGCCATAGCATGTGCCTGCCTGAGTGAGTATATAGACACACACACACACACACACACACACACACACAAATGTAAAAACACAAGGTAACTTTTCCAGTCACCCCACAGTATTCCTACCTGTACTGTATTAGATAGTACCTCAAAAGGTCATTGCCCCCCAAAACACTGTGCTTCTCCCTAGAGAGAAAAAAATTGTAATATGACCTCTAAGGTATGTCCTAAAACTCCAGACCCTAGATCCTCCCACAAATACTCCAATATGGCCAGCCCCTGGCTCTCTCTGGAGATTGCTCCACCTCTGGTTCACCTAAACCTTACTAGAGCACCTGGAGTTTTCTGGGCTTCCTTCACCAGGCTCAACTTACCAAGTTATTGTCCCTCAGGTGAGTCACTGTGGCGCCCACAGAATCCACAACTGGAGGCCTGTTTGGGCTACACTATGACGGAGCACAGGAAGACAGCCCTATCCCTAGAGTGAGACAGCAGACATATTCCTGCTACGTGAGGGCGAGGAAGAATGTGTTCGCCTGAGTTACAGCCTCACCCCAGTGCCAAGAGACAGTTTGTCCAGTAAAATGGCCGCCTCTAGCACGGAAATGGCAGTTGGGTTACCACCCAGGTCAATGTATTCTCATCCAAGGTCATTCCTAAGATGAATTTGATGCTAGCAGCAGGGCAGGGGCACTGACTCTCCATCGTGTAAGTTGCTAATGTGGCAGCAATCTTCGCAGTTTTCCCCAGAATGTGCCAATAATTCCTCCAATTTATTATCTTGTCTGAGCAGGAGGGTAGTTGCTGCTCCTCCCACTCGGCCCATCCCGTCCTAATGCGCCTTTGTTCGCTGGTTGTGAGACCTTGTGGGAGGGTTCTGCAGGCTCTGTTTTATTTCTACCCGTGTCACATACTTACGGAGCAGTGAGATAACTTCAGTCGGCCATGGACCCCGTGGGAACTCCCGGGGCCGTTGCTGGTGTCAGGCCAGATCCTGTGGCAAAGAGTTGTTAGGTCTCTGTTGGAGGATGGGTGTTGTGTGCCTGCACTTGTGCTGGCATTCGGAGGCCCTTTCTCCAGGAAACCTTCTCCTCTTTCCCGTGGCTGCTGGCACTGGGAAATGACACATCCGGGAGTCAGGGGAAGTCTGATGATGCTTCTCTTTGCTCGCTGTCTCTCGAGATTTCCTTTTAAAAATGACATGTTCAGCAACTCCTTTGGCAGTTGTCCACCCTGGCTGACTGGTCAAGCCTTAGGTGCCACCCTAGCCTTGCTGCCCTCTCTGCCTCTGGAAGCGCCACCCCTGCCTCTGCTCTTCCTGAATCCTGTTCTACCCAGGCCCACTATCAGCCCCAGATCACTGAGGAAAGCTACTATAATTTTTTTTTTTTTTTTTTTTTTTTTGCCAATTTGTCCTTCTCTAACCAATGGCCGCAATTTAGCTTGGTTGGATCTCTATCAAGGCTCCATTTCCACATAAGTCACTTTATAAAGACCAGGTGTTAGATAGATTTTAGTGCATCCTTTAGGGGTCCCCAATGTAACCCATAGTCATAGTACAAAACTCTGCCTGAGATTGCTACCTGCCCGGGCCTCAGAGCCCTCTTTGGTATTGTTCTGGGAAGCTGATTTTCTCTCTCACACTGTCATGACCAAGGTCTGTTTGGACCAGTTACACACAAAGCCCTATATCGAGAATCAGTGTTCCTTTTTCAACGTTTGACCCCACACAGACTTCTCAACCCCGCCCCCCCTCCATCCATGGCAACCTCCAGCATGAAGCTCACTGCAGAACCCAGGGCCTTATCTTCCGAGAGCACCTCTTGCCATGTGGTACTGGTGAGCATTTGGGCCATCGTCATGCCACTGCATGCCAAAGTCAAAACCATTCGACTAATCACCAGCAGCGAGGTTCTAACTGCTAGAGTCCCAGTGTCAAATCCAACCGGCAAATCCCTTCCCAAGGGCTGATTTCTAGGGTTACTGCCTAATACGAACACTGCCTTTTTCTACTCTCCCCCAAAAGCAGAGCCTGAGGCAACGGCAGAGCTGATGCCCTCTTGCTGCCTGAGGAAGCACAGGCCGGAGCAGGAGGGGTGGGGAACCACTGAGGACGCATTACGGAGCCGGCTGCTGCTGAGTACAACTGATTGCTCAATCTTGCAAGACCATTTCAAAAAGCTGTATGTCTCAGGAACATCTGCTGGGAGGGAGCAAGAGGGAAGAATTTTCCACTAGCTCCCATTTTCCATTGATCAAAGTTTTGCCTCGCTGGCCATTAACTCCTCGGCACTTTCGGGTTGTGCACAGTGGGTGTTGAGCAGAGAGCCCTCACCATCCTCCTCTCAAAAGAGAAGCCTAGAGCTTTGAGGCTCAGGAGCCCAGGGCACCTGAGGCGGGCTGTCGGCAAGAATGTCTATTTTTACCTGCATGTGGTCAGTGGGGCCACCAAGAGCTGGGAGTTGCTGATGTTCTAAAGAGTCTGAGAGGGACAGGAGTAGGGACAAAAAGGCTCATTGGAAAGATGAGGGGATGGGGGTCTTGATTATATATATATATATATATATATATATATATATATATATATATATTGCTGTTTTATTTTGTTTTGTTTCTCTTAAGACAACTAGCTTTCCAACTTTTGATTTAAAGATTACATCATATACATTAAAGAATGCAGGTCCAAATATTGTCCCTGGTTGCCCACTGGCTTGCGACAGTTATGCAACTGAAGCAGAAGAAGGGCCAACTTTCAAGGGCCTGGAACCAAATTTTGCACACCCCAAGTCAGTATTCTGTCCCTTGCTCTAGAAGATGGGGCTTACCACTCATGGCTTCTAGTGAGCTCAGTGGTCTGTCCAGAGGCCAAAGATTATCATCCTCCGTCCCACCCGGGGCCCGAACTGGCTCTGTGCCTCAGTTTGGAGGCTCACTCCTTTGGTTCCCCTAATTTTCAGCCTCATTGGCTTGACTATTGAGATGAAGCTGGCAGATTTCCACCACAGCATCAGCCTGAGACACATCAATCCCGCTTCCCCATTGCAGAGGACACCTACAGTGAGGGATGAAGGGCCCCTGCCATGAATCATCTCCCTTACCTTTCTCCATCTCTCAGCCTGCTTCCCAGAGCCTGAAGATAAATGTCTGCAGAGTCTCACCTGCTTTCCTGAATAATTTCCCTTTAAAAGAGGCCACTTATCAGTAACTCATTACTTACCTTTGTTAGCACAAAAAGAAAAAGAGCCTGGAAAGTGGGCTGGGGGCAGGCAGGACTTCCTGTTCCTCCCATCATCTCTCAGGCATGGGTGAGCCCCCAACCTCAGCTGGCTTTCCTGCTGTGGAGCAAGGCAAACTGGGGTTTAGTGGGGCTGCTCCAGCTGGTGGTACCCACCCCAGCAGATGGTATACAGCTGTTTCTGGTGACATCTGGGTGAGCACAATCAGATCCAGTTGACAGTTTCCTTTAATCTTGAATTAAATGTCACATGTTGGCTCTTTCTTTTATGGCCTGCACACACATCTGTCTGAGTTGTCTGTAACTACAGAGTAAGATATTACTGACCAGGGACCACTTCTTGGAGAGCCAGTCCTGTCCCCATTCCTTCTCTGTTTGTTAGAGCATAAAATTATCCTTACAGGGGGCATGAGGGACCTGGAACAGCTCAACATCGAAATGACAAGGCAAGGATCATCGATCTGAGCCTATCCTGCTACCCCATGGCCTTTGGTGGTTGGGGGAATGTGGCACCAGCCTGGGTAATGGGAACTAGATGGTGGTAATTTCAGCCAAATGTGGTGTCACAGATGTCACTCCAAGAAGGTGATCCTGTGGGGATGAGAACTAGCCCTACCCTGTCACCACCCACAGAGAAAGGGAGCTAAGAAGAGGACAACAGATTCCAGCTTATCCAGACTGTAGACTAAGGCTTGGTCATGTACATCACTATTAGGGGACCAGGAAGAAGAAATTCTTCTATTCCTAGTATCCAAGCCCTTCCCCATTTCTCATTCCCAGAAGTGCCTCATCCCTCAAGGACCCTAACAGCTAGCATACAGCAACCAGAGGCAGTTTATCTAGCTTTTTTCTGTCAGACTCACTCTTTATCAATTGAAAGGATATCTTTGATATCACAGAACTGGTCAGTTTATGGCTTGGATTCAAGTAACTTGACTGTCTTCTCATTGACTTCAGTATCAGGGCCCAAGTCTTGAACATGACCTTGGCTTCCTACCATTCTTAACTCAACATGCTCTACCTTCATCCCTGTTCACGTCATACCCATGTTTTCATTCATCCTAACAGGGGAGCTATTTACCTTTTTCTACCACAGAGTCTTTGCACACATTGGTCCTCCTACACAGAACAGCCTCTCTGCCATACCTGCAACCCCAGCCTCCCGTTTAGTTAGTTCCTGTACCTTAGAACCAGGTCCTCATGAAAGCTGTATCAGACTAAACCAGACACATCATGTTCTCCCTCACCTTACAATTTAGTCATTCAGTGAGCTTCCCATCCATTCTCCGCACCAGACTTTACATCCATGAAATGAGGTCCGTGTCTATTTGCTATTGCTGGCCCCACACTGAATACAGGGCCTGCCCAGAGGGACCTCTATGGAATCAACAAATGAGGCCCAACCATGACCTACACAGGGGTCCCCATTGCAGGTTTCTTGTTCCCAGTCTCTGGCTCTTCCTCTGCTATTAAAGACCTCTGTCCTTGAAGACTCAACAGCTTTTGCCATCTCTCCTAGCCTTTTCTGGTCTCTGATGATGCACAGTCCCTTCTGGGACCTCGAACCTGCCTCTGCTTTGCTTCGGAGCGAATTAAGTTACCTTAATGACTCAGGACCCCAGCTCCCTGAGCTCCTTCTGCCAAGAACGGCTTCTGACAGCCCTCAGGCCTTCCATTCTTGGCTGCCCCAGGTCCTCTCAGCCACAGCTCCAACCCATTCCCAGGCAAAGTCCCAGAGTTCATGCAGCTCCCCAGACCCCAACCCAAGGTCACAATCTCATCCAGACAACACAGGCAATGATCACTACAGATGCTGCATTTGCAATTCAATGCTGCTCTTCCTCCTGTCACCAGCAGACCTGAAGGGGACCAGAATTCAGTATGATTTTAAGGAGGTCTGTTTATCTGGCTCTTTGCCACAGGGTAGTGGTGTGATGACTGAAATCTTGGCTGCAGAAGGCCAGCTGTCCAGTGACATCCATTAATATTCTTTTCTGGGAAGCCTGAATGAGGTTGTGCCATCATTTGCATAGATTAGCATATTCTATGCTGCCATCTATCTGGAGGTCTGCAACCTCTGTCCAGGAACCACACTGGCTAGTTGGCTGGTTTTCTTTGGCAGATAGCCATGTCCTCCCCTCAGCTCTTTGCTGTGGTGAATACAGTGGCTGTGTTACCACCTTGAAAAGCCCCTCAGAAGGGCTCTTCAGCCTCCCACTTCTGAAGAATGGCAGCACAAAATGTAGCTCACTGCCCCGCATCCCTGGGGCAGTGAGCTTCTAACCCTCTGCACGCCAAGTGGAGAAGGCCTGTCAACCTGGCGTTTGTGTATTCACTCTGTGAGTAATTTATTGAGCACTTACTGTCAGTGCTACACTCATGAGTGGGGATGAGAACAAAGAAGATGGGTCACCCTGGCACCAGCTCAGCCATGGCCTATCAGACCCAAGGGTCCTATAACCTAGACCTAGTCTCTCTCATGGCAGCCCCTGTAGTAGATCTGTCCACCCCATGACTCCATCTTCAACAACAACACCCACTTCTATCCATCAGGAGTTCTGTCCATCAGATGTCAGTGGGGTCTGGACTTCAGCAGGGTAAGAGGCCTTCCTATTTGGGGGTCAGGGTAGGTACATACATGAACCATATCCAGAGACCCAAAGGGCTAGAGGGTATTTTTTTTTACGCCAGTAGAGAAGTTGAGGTTCAGCAGTGCTTTTCCTTTTTTAAGCTACATCTCCAAGAATGTCACATGTAGACAGGGAAAGAGCAAAGGATGACAATGGGGCTGGGAGGGCACACATAGGTTAGCTGCAGAACGCACATCCCAAATGGGCCCTCTCTCAGGGCAGCAAACGGCTCTCTGTCCTTGTGTCCTGGCCTCTCTGATCTGAATTGTTTTGGCTAACTCTCAAGAGCTTATGGGACACTCCCTTTTCCAGTTCCGTGCAAATGGAGGCTGTGTGACATATGCCTCTGGCAGCCTCTCTTCCCGGTCTCTGTTGGCCTTGTGTCCTCTCATTGCTCTGGGATAGAAGCCACAGTCTTCTGGGGTGCTGCGCCCCCTGAGTGACCCTCTGTGCCATGTGTCCTCACATACTGTCCTGCCATGTTACTTGCAGCTGTCTGTCTACTCCGTCCTCTTTGCCGGCAGTGTTGGTACCCATCCCTACTCCCTTCCTGCGGCCTCTCAGCCAGCCTCCCACTCGTGATCCAACTTAATCCACTGCCGGATTAAAATCCCTCAAATAAAGCCCCATGGGCACCCACAGGGCCTGTGTTTCTCAGAGAGCAATCACACTCCTCACTCTGCATCAGAATTGCCATCAACACCTGAATGGTGGCTCTCCAAGTGATCATAGCCACAGGGAGCATTTCTGTATTCCTTGCCCAACTCAGACTCAAGCATTTGTACTATCTCATTTAATTCACTATGGACACCTAGAAGGAAGCGGCTGCTTTTAAATTTTACAACTAAGGCATGAAGTGATTAAGGATCCCACCCAAGGCGACACAGACAGTAACTAGCAGAGCTGGGATCTGAAGCCATGAAGTGGGGCCTCAGAGCTCACACCTTCAGGAACCGGGCAGAAATAATTTACTCCTAGAGGCACAGTAGTTAGTGTCTGCCACGTAAACCAGTACATGCACCCCTCAAACAGGAAGTGAAGTGAGCGGGTGAAAGAGCAAAGTTACTCCGCATTACACATCACCAGGTAAAGACACCGGTGTCTTGTAGAACAGTTATTCTGCTTTCTAAATAGAGGAAGGATAGCATAATGGTTAGATGTGGGCTGCACAGTCATATATCTGGGTTTGAATCCCAAGATCCAGAGCAGGGTAGAGACTCAGCTGAGAGGGTGATCCAGTGGGCGATGCAGTCCTCACACGAGGCCTCACTGAGAAAGCCTCACTCCCCTCCCCTGCTCAACACGAAACACATCAGAACTGATGAAACACAACAGGATTGATGAAGTCATTGTTTTAAGCTATGCACTGCAAACACATTTGTATCGTTTCTCCACCTGCCGGTGGTGGCTCCTGTCCTGCTTGCTCCCCCTTCCCAGCCTCCCAGTTCTCAGATGTTTAGCAAACACAGACCATTTTCTCCAAAATGTAATTTTGTGGATGGATACATTTTAAAATATTATGCTCTGACCAAGCCTTCAAATGACTATTTTTCTTTACTGACTTCTCGATTCAGTGGGTCAAGGCCAAGAAAATTTACCTGGAAGCCAGAACGGCTGTAACAACACTTGTAAGACACACACTCCAGCTGCCTGGGCTGAGAACCGGGCCTGCCTTGAGCTTAGGGGTCCTCCAGCTCCATCCACAGGCAGGATTGATGCTACACTACAGAGTAGGCTTCAATACTTCTGAAGGTGCCTGTCTTAGGTCGGCCACCGGCTGTGTGAATGGGGGAAGGCTGTGGCAGGCCTCTGAGGCTGAGCCATCTCATCTATAAAGCGGGGTTATCCTATGTCATAAAATTATTATAAACTTTTTCCCCCTTTCTTATTCTCTCTGCTTCCCATATTTGGCTGGTGTGGTCATCTTGACTAAAAAAAACTCCCCTGTGGTCAGTTAGCACGTTGTAGCAGATAAGGCCCCTTCAAATACATCATCTTATGAATATAGGCAATTCTCATTTTCCAGTGAAAAATAAAAGCTTTAATTAAATGGTACATGATTTTATTTTATCCCAAATAAGGAAGAATACCCACCCCATCTTTCATATGAGGATACAGCTCAAAGACCCGGTCAGGGTCCCACAGCTGGTACTTATCAGAGAAAAGGGCTCGAATTGAAACATTTGACCAAATACAGCCCCCAAATTAAAAAAAAAACTGGACAGGGGTCCCCCATACGTGTCATTTACCAGAAATGGCTCTAACGAGGTTTCCAAATAGCTATGGCTTCTGAAGGGGAAGACACTGGTCAAGCTCTATGTTCAGCAGCTAGTGGAGCTGTGAGCCAGGAGAAAGCACTTTTTCCCGTTCCCTCTTCTGCTGAAGGAGGGGAAGCAAGGGGAGGTGGGACTTCTAATGTCAGGACCAGCTGAGGATGTGCCCTGAGTGACCGCTGCCAAATATACTATCTCCAGAGATGCACAGAAGAGGGGCAAAGATATGAGCACCTCCCCTCTGCTCAGTGGTGTCGTCAGGAGAGGAGACAGCTCCTGATGTTTAGTGTCCTGAAGTGAGGGTGGGCCTGTGTAGCCCAGGCTGGGCTTGAACTCACAATCTCTACCTCTGTCTTTCCTCCCCAGTAATGGAGTGATAGGCTCATGCCACCATGCCTGCCTACACAATTCCTGGTTTTAAGGTAGACAGGGAGAGAGCAGAAAGGGAGGAGCATGAATGAGAATAAAGTGTAACGTACATTTGAAGATGTCACAGGGAGGCACAGTTCCTTTGATGTTTAACTAAAGCTCTAAGGAAAAGAAAAGATGGATACACCAAGGCTTGAAGTGTTCAGGTCACACAGATATAAGCATGAGATTCAAATGCTAGACTGATACACCTAGAAGTCCGCAAAGTCACATGAGGTGACAGAATAACAGAGAGAGATGGATAGTGCTCATAGTTGATGTGAGGTTATGAGGTAAGAGGCGGGCACAGAGCAAAGCATTTGTTCAGAGAGCCAAACACATGGAAAACTGATGTGATGAGACAAAGACACAATGGCACATGCCTGTGACCCCAGCAGGTAGAGACAGAAAGATTGTGAGCTTTAAGGCTAACCTAGACTATGTAAGGAGATACTGTCACAAGGAGATTTAGTCTCAGCACTCAGGAAGTTGAGGCAGGGGGGTCACTGTAGATTTGAGGCTAGTATGGTATCCATTGTGAGTTCTAGACCAGACAGGGTTGCAGAGCAAGACCCTGTCTCTAAAAACAAACAAACAAACAAACAAACAAACAAATAAATTGGATAAAAAAACATGCAGCTGAGTCCAGTGAATACACAAAGCTGTGTGTGGAATAATAGTTTTGAGCCACTAAATTGACTTGGGAAAGCATTATGCAATGGTTGAAAATCTAAACTAGTCATCAGGAACATTGGCTAGGGGCTCCTGTTTGTTTAGGGGGTAGAGCCCTGGACAAATTCAAGTAATCCCCAATCTCTGGTCAGTCTATCCTTCAGCCGGAAGTGATGTTCAGTGCCTTGATTGCTGGCCTGGCAAGAGGTCTTTGTTTGTTTCCTGTGTCTTCATCCCTAGCTGCGTGGCCCCGGACAACCAACACTCTCTGCATCTAATATTACCTGCCTACAGAGCTAGGTAGTGGAGTTGAAGATGGTTAAATTTCCTTCTGTTTATGCTCCGTGAAGAGCAGCACTGTGTGCTTGGAAAATCAAGATGCTGTCTACAGTTTACCAGACCTCAGTGCCCTTTCTTGCCTTGCTCTCAGATTGGATGTGAGGGCACAAGGAGAAACTAGTCCTTCTGGGCTCAGGACTCTAGTTGACTAGGGAGCCCCTGGGTGGGCCAAACAGGCAAGCAGGCCCCCACCTCAGCCTCCCTAGGTGTTCTCAGTGCCAAAGTGGGTATTTCCAGATCTAGGTGGCTCTGGAATCCTAGCCCTCCCTGAGAAGGGGAAGCTCCTCTTGGCTAGGAATGGGGGGGCGGCAGGAGGAGCAGCTTCTAGGGAGTCTGGTGACAATACTTGTCTCTAAAAATACAACAGCTGAGAAAAAGCTAATTACAGCCTCTGGAGTCATTCATAACTTGGCATTTCGTGTCATGCTTGTTTTTCTCCTGGTGTGCCTCTGCCACAGAGGAGATCACCCTCAGATGAAACCCAGAGAGGCAAGAAGAGCTTGGCCCACAGACCACAGACCCTTCTTCCTCCTAACCTCATCTGAGGCCAGTGCAAAAGCTGGCTTCTCAAGCTTGCTGAATCCTGCCTGTCCCAACACTGTACTCAAAGGCCCTGGCCCCTGACCCACCAGGGTTGATACAGATCTTACCATGGCAAGGGCCCAGGTACAACCTTCTATTGCATGTTAATTCACAACAAATGCTCAGAGTCCAGACACCATGGGAAGGGCTGGTGGCAGGCTGCTGACTGGGACCTCACAGCCAGAGGAGACTTGAGTCTCCCCCATAAGGAAGAAGGTCATGGACTCAAAGCACGGAGAGGGTTAGCCTATCTGGGGATAGAAATTTTGATCTCTGATATTCTTAAGTCTCTCTCTCTCTTTCTCCGAACACTGACAGAGTTAAGGTCAGGCAAAAGTCAGTGAGGGGCCCTGTGTGGGAATATGTCCTTTACCCCACGCTCGTGGGACCACTTTGAAAATGCAGAGCTTGGCTGATGTTTGTCTAGTATTCTTCACTTGGCAGAATGTTGCCACACACCTGGCGCCATGTGGTCCCCACATTGTTGGATGTGGCAGTTACTACTGTATCCATTTAGTAGACCATTGAAGTGAGATTTGGAAATACTGAGCTATCCTTCAAAGCTATCCAAGTCACCCCTAGCCTCAAATGAAAGGTTTCACAGCCTCACCTCTTTCATGGATATTGCTGCACCTCAGGTCCAGCCCCAGCTCCAGGTCCCCACTTGAGGCTCCACAAGTCAGCTCCATGGGACCCTCAGCAGCACAACATGTCATATTGTGATTTTCCCCACTCAACTCTGAGTCCAACCCAAAGACAGCCTCCTTGTACTTCTCCGGCTTCTGACACAGCTGCAATTCCCTTAAACCGGGGAATCCTTTGGCCTCTGCTCTGCAAGAAATGAGACAGAAACCAAGAGAATGCAGGCATCCTAAGAACACAGGAGAAGGGAAAAGAGCAGGTTTTGAAGGCAGGGTTCCATCTGCCATGGTCAGCGCTCCAGCAGGCATCTGGGATGGGTCAGCTGGGGCTCTGAGAGGTCAAGAAAGAGCAATCCTGACCCATGGCTGGAAAAGGCCAAGGCCACAGACAAGGTCTGGCCAGGCATTATCTCAGCCCTGCCCTGGGACAGCATCTGTGCAGATACTGGTTGTCCTCGCTCCCCTTTCCCTAATCACGATAGGGCAAGTAGAACTGATGTCTTTATACTCTTCGCAAAAAATAAGCTCAGCAGTGACTCCAGGCTCTGCATGAGGAATGAGGCTGGCTTTGAATCCCAGAGTCACAGAAATTAGAGATGAAAAAGGACTCTGAGGTCAGAGGCAGCAGTCCCCAGGGACCACAGGCAGTTTCTTTCCCATAATAAACTTCTGCCCCTCATCCATCCACATTGGGCCGCTGCCTCCTTGAAGACCATTCTCCAGTGCTTCTCAGAGGGGCCCTCACCAATCCCTACATGACTTGGTTTGAAATTTATTAAACATCAGAAAGTGGGTGAGGAAGGCAGTACTGAGGGGTGAACCCCCTCATAGCCAGTATGAGGGGACACTTGTTTCTCTAACTTATCAGGCTGACTGCAGGGGTCAGTGTAGGTTGATCATTTACTCTCTGTGTAACCTCTAGTAACATTTTAATGTCCCCAAGCCTCAGTTTCCTCATCTGCCATTGGAAGCTTAGTCAGAGAGTCACTGGGCAATTAAGGGAGTTAAGACTGTGACAGCCCTTCACGAAGCACCTGTCCTGTGACAATGACTGACTAGTCACTAGTCAGTCATCGTGGTCACTAGTCCGTAAGTGGCGTCTACAGAGGGGAACCTCATGGTCATCTTTAAAATGTAATGTCAGTGTTCCAGGTCAGGTCCATCCCGCCATCTGCAGGAGAGGGCCGAGTACTGGGCTTTCACACACCACGTTCCACTGGCGAGGGCAGAGCCACAACTGCGTGTGGAGCAGCTCACAAAGGTGACGATGACCAGCACAGACAGACCCTCTAGACCCGCCAAACTCACGTTTCTCCTTCCGGCAGCAAAGTGCCGAACAAATTGACTCAAGGAAGGAAGGACTTGTTCTGGCTCACAGTGTGAGGTGAGCGAGTCAAGGAGGGACGAGTGTAAAGCAGCCGGCCAGTGTAAAGCAGGTTGCATCCACACCCAGGAAAGACAGGGGTGAATGCTGGCACTCAGCTTGCTTTCTTCTCTTTGCTCAGCCTAGGACCCAGTCCGTGGGATGATGTCGCCTGAATTTAGAGTGGATTTGCCTGCCTCCATTGACCCAGTGGAGAAACTCCATTACAATCACACCCAGAGCTTTGTTTCCGAGGTGGTTGTTGGCAGTATCACAACATCGCACCGTCTTCGTGAGTACACTGGAACAAGGTCATTGCATGCCAACAGGGGCAACAGTCCTCCAACACGGGTGTGACCCTCTGGCTCACTGGGGACATGAAAAGGGTCACAGGAACAGAGAGATGCTTCCAAATATGGTGAGGAGTGTGATTGGCTAGGTTTCCAGCATCAACTCCTATGGTGGCTTGGCCCATCACCAACTTCTCTCACATGGAGTCTCCTTCCTACTGCCCTACTGGAGGGCGACTTTGCATATACAGTCCCTTCCAGCAGTATCTAGACCACACATAAGTGGCCAGGGTTGTGCCTGGGTGTGTCTTACCCATAATGCAGCTGTGCCCAGATCAGTTAAAGCACAAAGTCTGGGCAGGGTTGGGGAGGGAGCATTCAAATTATTTATATCTCCCCAAGTTCTAAACAATGGCTGTCAGGAGAAAAGGTACTGAATTCTGCTCTTTGTTTTATTTTTATAATTTTTCCATTTATTTTGTCTGGTGTAAGAATGTTTGCACATGTGTGGGCACACAGGTATGTATACAAGCGCATATGCACATGTGTGTTCATATGTGTGTAGGCCCAAGGTTTATGTCAAGAGTCATCCTCCCAACGCTGTTATACCTTATCTACTTAGGCAGGGTCTCTCAATCAAACCCAGAGCCCATGATATGGCTGGTCTCGCTAGCCAACTTGTTCTAGAAATCCTCCAGAGTCTGGAGTTACATGTGGGCTACCATACCCACCCAGTATCATATGTGGCTTCTGGAGATTCAAACTCTGGGTCTCACACTTAAGTGGCAAGCACTTTAGCCACTGAGCCATCCTCCCAGCCTGTTTTTCTTGGTCTTTTTGAGATGGGGCTCTATGTAGTCCAAGTTGGCCTCGAAACAATGATCTTCCTGCTCCTGCCTCTGGAGGGTTGGGGTTACTACGTGTGGACCATCAAGACTGGTTTTATTGTCTTTTGAACGGCTCCAAACAGCCTCAGTTTCCCTCTCTGGGAAATGAAGATAATGATGCCAGGCTATGATGGAGATGGAAAGATTCTGTGAAGATTTCACAGAGCCTGGCCAGATGATAGCTGATCCTGTGACTCCTCCCTGGGGAGGAGGCAGTGGTCAAAAACCTGTCCTTGGGGATCAGCTTGAAGAGCATACAGACCCCACCAAGTGGTCAGAGCAGCGGACCCCAACCCTCTATACCCCATGCCTCCTCTCCCTCACCAAGGCTTAGGACCACTATCTCTAGATACTGTGCTTCTAGTTCTTTTTCTTTCTATGGAAGAAATATTTGTCATCTGCAGCCTTAATCAATCACAGTGAGAGACATATCTGTGATGTGTGCAGCCAAGGTCCTTTGAAGATCCCTGAAGAGAAGGTGAGGAGGAAGCGCTGGCCTGAGGCCAAGGGCAGCCAAGACAGAAAAGGGGCCAGGGGCAGCGTCTAGTGGCTTAGCTCCTCCATCAGACCTTACTGCAATAGGAGGCAGAGCCAGTGTGAAAATAGTTCCCCCTCACCTGGTTCGTGACCTATATTGGAAGTGACACACATGTCCTCCAAAATGCTTGCGAGGCAACATGCCGGTAAGTGCAAAGTGGTGAGTCAGGTTGAGAAAGCGAGTGAGGAAAACAAAGCTGGGGGAGAGTGGGAGGGAGGCAGTGTAGGAAAGGTTTTAGATAGAATTAAAGAGGGGGTTGGATCCTATTAGTGGGGAGCAAATATGGGAAGGTAAGGCTCACTGCCTATAGTAAGGGAATTGTTTTATGAAAAACTTGTTTCAAGAGTGTGTGTGCGCTATGTTCAGGTTGGGAATATCTCTCTTACTATGAATCGTGTTCTAAAAAAGTTTAAGCATGGATCACAGAGTCTGTACTCAAAGTGGTCACTGTGGTGGTCACTATTGACTATCTATTTGACACAGTATAGAATCACTGTGGGTAGGTAAGAGCCCTAACATGAAGCCATCACTTCATTGCTTTCTCCTCTAGAGAAGTGGATGTGGCTAGCTGTTTCACATTCCTGTGACCCTGACTTTCCCATGATGATGGGTTAGAGCCTGACATCATGAGCCAAATAAACCCAGTCTCCTTTAAGTTGCTTTTGTCACCAAAACTGAGACTAGTCACTGACCAAGTACCACAAACTGTGTGCCCAAGCTCTGGCCAGAGCAGATAGACACAGCTCTCCTCTGAGCTGTGCTTGCTGAAGTTCTTCCAGCAGCATGGAGGAGTTGTGAGATCAGGACTGTCCGTTGGCCCTAAGTCCATGCTCAGCTGTGCTGGCACCTCTGGGCCTCAGAAACACTGGCGTCCTCACTCTGGGCCAGGTAAGCCTACATATGTCCCAGACAGCTACCCTCCTTTCAGGCTAGAGGCTCCTGCCCCCTTAGGCTGACACTAAGAAGAAACCCCAGGCCATAGTGGGAAGCTGTGATCAGGAGCAGCGACAGAGGCCTGCGACAGGAAATTGGAGCTGCCAATCTCTTAACAATGGGGTACTTTTTTTTTTTTCTACGCTGCGTTTCAGGAAGTGATGGTAAGTGCCTGGGAATCACAGAGGTCCTGTACATGCTCAGTATTACCAGTCAGATCTTGCTAATGCAAGGACCATGGCAGTGAAACTTTCCATATGACAAAAGCAATTTCCCTGGCCTAGCCGATGGCCCACTTATTTCAACAATATTCAATGTGCCCACGGTGATAGCTCTCTTCTCCCAGCACTCAGCTTGCTCATTGTCTGTCCTGATCACGCTCTAAGCACTTGTCATCTTATGCCAGGCCCTGGTGTTTGACACTTATTCTCCCTGCCTTCCCGTCTGCATGAAGACATCCTCAAGGCCGGGGAAAGCTGGTCTTTGCTGCAGAGACAGGGATGTAGAGTGGCCAGGCCTTCATCAGTTCTCACTCTGAGTGCTTTCTACTCAGCCATCAGTGCCAGACACCCGAGAGATGCAGACCCCACTCTGGGGCTCACAGGCTGGTGCTAGAATCAGACAAGTAGACTGCTACTGTGATTCAAGGTGAAAGGCCTGTCCTAGAAGAGGACAGAGTAGGGATTATCGAATCAGCTTCTAACACAGTCAGCCAGAGTCCAGGAAGACATCCTGGAGGAAGTGACACCAAACTTGAAAGACAGATGGGAGTGATAAGCGCTCAGGAAGGGAAAGATACAGGCATTAGAAACACATGCCTGGACTTCTGGGGAATTGTGAAGTGGTAATAGTAGCTCACTTAGATTGCAGACTTACCTTTTTCATGAACACAAGAGAACTTTTACAGGCATGCTATCATCTAAGCCTGACAATGACTCCATTGTCCCCATTCCCTGTGACAAGGAGAATAAAAAGCCTGGGGTGGCCAGGAAGCTTGTGCTTGTGGTTTTGGAAAAAGTGCCCTGGCTTCACTGTGAGTAAGACTCAAGTGGGAGCAGTTTCCACAGGGAGGTGTGTGGAGGAACTATGTTCCCATTTAAGCATGAATCAGTTGGGAAGCATGGTATGGCTTGAGAGGAAGAGGTGTGGACTTCAACTTGATGGGGCCTCACCCACACAAAGTGGGGAAGAGGAGGAAACTAGTCGGAGACCAATTCCAAGATCAGAGGGATCCCTGTCCATGCGCACCGGACTAGAGAGGATCAAAGAGCTCTATGGATGGCGTTTTGGTATTCCCACACAGAGGATAGAGGATGCTTGAGTGGCAGGTAACTGCTGGGATCTCAGCAGGCAAAGCCTTGGTGTCTGCAGGAGCAGCCCAGGGGAAACAGCTCTGAGAGCTGTCAGGCACCTGGTACAGCCTCGCTTCCAATCGTGGCGAAAGGGGAAAGTGTGGTCCTGAAAGTAGGGGAAACACAGATCAACATGGTTGAGTTGGTATAGGAAGTATTGGGGTTATAATTCCAGGGCTCCCCCAGTTCACTTTGTGCTGTGACAGGATTTCACAGACTTGGGTGCATTTGTTACTTTTCTTGCCACTGTGACCAAATACCCCGTGGAAGGAGTCTGAGGCAGGAAAGGTCTGTTTAAGCTCACAGTTTCCGACGTCACAGTCCACCGTGGTGGGAAAGGCTAAGTGTGAGAGCAGTTCTGCCTGTGTCTGTGGCAGCTGTGGAATAGCCTGTTCACATTTGGGTAGGTCAAGGAGCAGGAAGCTCAGGTCAGAAGCAGAAGTGGATGTCACCTTTGAGGCTCATTCCCCAGGGACTGACTTCTGCTAGCTAGTCCCCGAGTCTTCAAGGTTCCATAATCTCCCAAAACAGTGCCATCAGCTGAGACCAGGTGTTCCAAACATGTGCCTGTGGAAGACATTTCACATGCAAAACACAATCAGGTAGTTCCTAAGCAACAGGGGGTTTTTTGGCTCATAGTCTTTGGTGGCTGGAGGGTTCAATGCTAAGACACTGACTGCTAAGATCTGCAAAGGCCCTTTATCCTGTGTCATCCCATGGAGGAAGGCAGATGGGCAACAGATCACGAGGAGGATGGGGATGTATGAGACTGGAAGGCCAACGAAACTCATCCTTTTGCCTAGAATCGATTCTCACAATAACTGCTCCATTCCCATGATAGCAGAGCTCATCATTAATCTATGAGCTGTTGCCCGCATGGTCTCCTCAGTCCTTGAAAGTCTCATCTCTCAACACTGTCACACTGGGGATTAGGTTTCCAACACACAGACTTCGGGGAACACGTTCAAGCCCCAGTATTAAAAATATCTGGCGGGCTTCACGACTAACTGCAGAATTTACCTTATCCTTCTTGAGGACCAGGGCACCGGGGAATCTATCTAGGGTGAGCTGACGCAGGAGTGTGGTTTTGTCTCTTCTTTAGGGTCTGGCTTGGAATGAGGGCCATGTGGGATTTGGGGAAATATGACTAAAATCAGCATCCAGCATCATGTTCGCGTGCACAGTCACTTTTGAAGTTCGGGGTATTGACAGAGCCTACTTTGGAAATTCTGCCAGGGGGAGGCATAGCACTCGAGGGGCTGGTTCTAAAATAGGCTCCAGTGCTCCCCAGCCAATATGTTGTCTGTTGCTGGAAGAGAAATAGTTCCAGAGAGTGTGCAGCAGCAGAGTGCCACAGCAAAGCTCTGGAGAATTTAGTGCCTCGGCGCCTCTTCTCCCTCTCATTAGGAGAGAGCAGTGGTGTTTTAAATGCTTTAAAGTGGCTCTTCAGTCAAGGAGGAGTTTATAAAAATAATTTCTGTGCAAGGAGGACAGAGGGTGACAGGCAGCAGCTGGGTGAGGGTTGAGAGGCCCGCAAAGGGAGACTAAGGAGGCTGCAAACAGGAGCTGGTGGGTAAACCGGGCAGGCCCCTTAGCCCCCAAGTCAAGTGGAGGATGCTTCACTATACACAGCCTTGGGTGCAAAGAAGCATGGGGCTTAGGGGAGCTCAGCAGGCTGACGACACCTCTGGCCTTCCACCGGTAGACTCTCTAGCTCAGTTAGACTGGCACCAGGCACGGCCATATCTACGCATAAGGACAGGGTACCCCTCTAGGAGATGAAGCTCTGCCCTAAGGAATATAACCAAGACAGGCCCCACGTTCCCTCTTGTCTGAGTACCCCCAGGGTAAAAAGAATCTACACTCCTGCTCACAGCAGTCTCAGGGGAGAGGCAAGAGCCTGTCCCAGTGACATTCTGGGAAATGGGGCCAGAGAACAAGACTGGTAATCATGGCAGTCAAAAGTTAGTCCTTTAAATGAAAAGAGAAGATGAGGAGGAGGAGGAGGAGGAAGAGGAAGGTGAGGTGAAGGAGGTAGTGGAAGAGGAGGAAGGTGAGCTGAGGAGGAGGATGTGGAGGAGGAGGAAGAGAATGAGATGGAAGAAAAGCAAAAAAGTAGTGACTCCAAAGCAAAAAGGAGGGCAGGAAGTGGAAAGTGAGGGCCCCATAGCAATCCTTCATCTGCAGGGTGCTTGGCCAAGTCAGATCTCAGGAACTACTGCTCATGGAAAGTGGACTGGGGCAGGCATCTACAACTCAGAGTCCTTGCTGCTTGCCCAAGGTTTCTGAGAAAGGAGAGGAAGAAATCGCACTCGACTGCAGACCATCTGGCTTCAAGTTCACCTTTTCTTAGGTCGCCGTAGTGTGCCACATTGTCTACCGAGGCAAGCATCAACGTTCCCTTTGTATCTGTAAATAGCTGCCTCTTGCTATCGAAAGGGGGAATATGTTTCCATTCCCTTAATATCTGGCTTGGCATTATAACTTGCTTTGAGCATTAGAATGTTGGTGTGGTATCACTGGAGTTCTAGGCATTAATCTAAGCAGGCTGGCAGCTTCCGCTTTTGATCCAGACACCACGGTGCTATGGTTTGAACATGACTTATTCCCTAATAAAGCTAACTCTTCATTGTGGGGGGGGGGGTTAAAGGATGAAAACTTAATCTGATTATGGGGAGGGGGATGGTATTATATATGATCTTTAGGCAGAGCTTTGTAAAGTGTCTTTGTAAAAAGATGAAGACAGACACCAACATGTAACTTGCTTTTGGATCATGGTGTTTCATTGCAGCAATAGAAACCTTTGCTAAGACATGTTGATACCAGGATTGTGGGGTAATGCTGTCAAAGACCTGGCCATGCTGTTTTGGGGAGGATTGTAGACGGACTTTGGAAAAGCCATTGAGTGTTCAATGCTTGGTGAGCTATCCTGTAGGAGCCTGTGAAGTTTCCAAGGGAAGATTAAAGACTCTATTGGGGCCATTTGTTATTTTGAATTAAGATCCTGTGATTCTTAGCTGGGGCTGAAGAATCATTTATGATTAACAAGATGCCAGAACTACTAAAATGAAACCTTTGCTTTGCTGGGACACTTGATGCTATTTAGGGCTGCTAAGAAATTAGCAGTGATTAAGAAGTGAATGGCATCTATGAGGTGAAATATTCTGGGAAGTGTTTCCTGAGAGTCACAAAGAAGCTGTGTTCCAGAGGTGGCCAAGGTTGTACTTTGTGTTGGCAGCAAAACTTGGTAATATGGAAGAGTCGTCCAGGTGGTACTAGTTTTAAAGGCACGAAGGAGTCATGGAGAGCAGCCGAGGCTTGGTGAAGGTGCAGCCTCGATGGCAGCTGAAGGCCCAGGACTGAAAGAGTCATGCAGAGAAGTTGAGGCTTGGCACCATGAAGAGAGCCTTTGAGAGGATATTGGTGAAAGTGCAGCCCAGTTACAGCAGAAGACGCTAGCATTTTGGAGATGCCAGTACCATGAGCTGACCACTGAGAACAGCAGCAGCAATAGGGTCAGCCAGCCAGAGCCTAGAAGACAAGCTTTGTGCGTTGCAGAGCCAGAGAAGTGACCCAAGCCCCTTTCTCGAAGGACCACAGAAGATCATGGATGAATCCCAAGGCATTGGACATTGAGTTGTTTATACTTTTGAAGTTTGGCTTTGATTTGATTGATTGTGACTGTGCCCTGGTTCTTACCTCTTGAAGTAAGAAAGTATTCAGTATATACTTTTTTCTTTTACAGTTGAGATACTTAGAATTTTAAAAGACTTTGGATTTTAAAAGAGATTGGCTATTTTTTTTAATTTTTTTTTTTGAGATTGGCTATTTTTAAGAGACTGAACTTTTAACGTGTTTGAATTTGTCAAGATTGGAATTTTAAAAGTTATTTATATTTTTAATGTGAGATCTTGGGGATGAATGAGAAAGAAACGGTGGTGGCTTAATGGTGATGTGTTTGTATGTCAAGTTGACAAGGGGACAATTGTGCTGGCTACTTTTATGTCAACTTGACACAAGCTAGAGTCAACATAGAGGAAGGAGCCTCAGTTGAGGAAATGCCTCCATGAGATACAGCTATGAGGCATTTTCTTAATTAACGATCAATGGGGGAGGGCCCAGCCCATTGCGGGTGGTGCCATCCCTGGGCTGGGTGGTGCCATCCCAATTCTGGGTTCTGTGAGTAAGCAGGTTGAGCGAGCCAGGGGAAGCAAGGCAGTAAGCAGCACTCCTCCATGGCCCCAGAATTGTCTCCCTCCTCCAGGCTTCTACCTTGAGTTCCTGTCCCGACTTCCTTTGATGATGAATATTGATATGGAAATGTGAGCAAAACAAGCCCTTTCCTCCCCATCTTGTTTTTTGGTCATGGTGTTTTGCTGAAGAGACAGAAACCCTAACTAAGACACACATGCATGTGTACTGTCTGCTCTTATTCAATGATCTGTGTCACCTATGGATGCTGCCATTGAAGAGCTGTCATAGATTCAGGCCTTCATCAGCCTTAGCCCAAATAAGCCTTTTTCTACAGTGCCTATAGGATTCCTACAGAGTCTACAGAATTGCACTATTGGTAATAGAAAACTGACTGACAGGCATTGCGATAAGCATGGTGAGATGATGGTCTTGTAAAGCAATGGGATACATAGGACTGTGGTTCCCAAGAAAAGGAAGAAATCTGGCCAGCCCGCCAGCCCTTCAGCTTTCCAAATGCCAGATGTGCCAGCAAAGCCATGCAGATGTTTCAACCATCAGATAAACAGTCTCAGGAATGATCCAACCTGCCACCATGTGGAAGAACTATGGTTCCCAGCCCAGCCACCCTTGAAGAACTGTGGAAGGTAAGAATCATGGTTGCTTGTTCTGTGGCAATAGATAACTGAAACACCTCATAAGCAGAAACTTTTTTCCCGGCATAGACCTTCCCCAGCCTGGTTCTCTGGTTCTATAGACAGAACAATGCCAGCCAGGGTTGATCTGCAGTCCCAGCTGCCATTCACGATGGCCTTCCTCCCCTAGCCCTGATATTCACCCGAGGCTGAGTTTCCTGCCCCTTCTCCAGCTATGTTCCGCTGCTCACCACAGATGGACATGCCTATATCAAGTGTATCTTTGCTCTGCTTCCTCTACAGACTTACGAGTCATTCTCTATACATGAAGCATGCTTGGTTTTGATGTCTTTTTCAGTTGGCCTAGCTATTAGGTTAAATGGCCAAATCAGACCCGACTGCTAATTTGTTGCAAGTGGCACTCTAGTGAGTGGCTTTTATCAGTGGGATAATTCAATTTCCTTTTTTATATTTTGTTGTTAGCCAAGAGAGCTTGGTCCAGCTGGGCAGAGAAGGCTTTTCCCACTGCCACTGTACTGGTCCCTGTCCCACAGAGACCACCATGCAAGGGGCAACACAGAGACCTGAGAGTATATTCCCTACCCCCATGCCGCCATCTTCTAAAACGGCTGTACCTTGTCACACATGCTGTGCCTCCGCTAATAATGTGTTGTCACATAAATTAATTACAAAATGATTAATGTCAATTTTCCTTTCATCACAGATGGTAGAAGGACTGGAGGACCTGGGGAGAAGAGAGGAGGAGAGTGGAGGATGGGGGAAGGAGCCGCCTCCTTCCCATGGAGAGAGAAATGCCACAGGATCCGGACACTCCCCGAATCTCTCCACCTTCAGCTACCCTGTGAGCCTCTGCAGGGAGATTTTTCTGAATAATGGACCATTTTCCTGTTTTAATCAGATGCAATTTTGCAAGCAGTTTTTATGATTTAGCAAGTCCATTAAAACTGGCATTCGTTCTGCTCTGACACTCGAAAGGGGCTCCGCAGAGCATAAACATTGGAAATTACTTATAGGGAGAGACAATATTAAAATTCCCCAGCCCAAGCCTGTTGTCTGAGAAATCCTGCTATCAAGCATCATGCCAGCTACCATCAGAGGCGCTGGAGATATATACCACCTCCTTTTACACACTGGCTGGGGGCTCGAGAACTCAGGCAGCAATAAAGAAGCTGCTGCTTTCCTTCAACACTTTAGGCATCCGGAGAGGAATGGGTCTTAAAGGGAACTTGCCGGAAGATCAGGTCAAGAGTGCAAGATCTCAAGGAGGAGGGTGAGTGATCAAGCCTTTAAGAGGCAGCGTGGAGACTGCTTTCCTGCCCATAGTGAATAATAGGGTACACTGGTACACAATTAAGGAAGTTGTTTTTGTCAATTTCACTTGTAGTCAATTCTCAATTATCCATGTTCTAACAGATGACCTGTTCAAATAAAAACTCCCATTTCCGGCTCTCTGCTTTCCATTAGGGCCTCGTGTCTTCATAGGACCAACTTGAAGCTGCTGCCAGAGAGGCGTTGGGGAATGTTATTGTTTGGATCAGAAATGTGCCCCAAGGCAGTGGATGGAAAGTTTGGTCTCTAGCTCATCTTACTACAGGGGAGTAACTAACCTAGGGGGAAAAGGTTATGTCATAACACCCTTGCCATGAGGACTCCACAGTTTCCCACATCCTTCCCATTCGCCACGAAGTGAGTAGTTTTGCTTCACCATTCACTCCCAGCCACGATGTTCTGATTATTTACTGGTCCTAAAGCAATGGAGCCATTTAAGTATGGCCCCATTGAAATCTCTTAAACTGTGAGCCAGACTATAGCTCTGCTCTTTGAAATTGTTTATCTCTGGCATTTTGTGTCAGTGACAGAAAGTTGACCAGCACAGGGAGCTTGTGCGTTCTCTGACTGCCGAAATTAGGAAAGGTCAACAGCCATGGAATTCAAAGAACTGAGGGAGCTTTGGGGAAGAACAGGGACTAAAAAAAATATCTGTTTCCAACATTTCAAGATGTTAATGTCTTAAGAATAAAAAATTAATATATAAATAGGTCGGCGAGTTCTAGGAGCCAACACAAAGTGTGAGTGGGGAGAGGAGAGCAAGCAAAACAGGCAAAGGATGTAAATAATGATTTTATTTTTTTTTTTTTAGTGAAACAAGAAGTCTTAGAAAATGAACATATGTTCAAGGGCAAACTCAGTCACAATGCAAGAAACATAAAGGCAATATAACACACAAACATGGAGGATGGGACTCTATTCTGTCTCCCTCCTAAATTTCTTGAAAATGAAAGCAAAACACAAAAGAAAACCTTAAACTCACAAGAACCAAAAGAACAGAATAGGAGACTGCAGCAATCAAAGACGACTTCAAGAAGACAGCACACAGCTGGAGGAACTGGTAGCCGACGAGAACACATGCTTGGAAGAGGGCTGACAGGGACCCGGCAGGTCCCTCCACAGAACTACACAGGCGCTAGTCCTAGAGGGTTCTTAGTCCCAGACACAGCCAGGAGAGCCCTCAAGGCAGATCAGCAGGCTTCAACACAGCTGAGAAAGAGAATGGAGGGTCATGGTGGGATTCAAAACGGAGGAAGAAGGGCAGGATTGTTGGTTCCAGCAACGCAATGGCCCAGATATCCACAGTATCACAGCAGAATGTCCATGACAACGACCTAAAAAGGCAAGCATCCTTTAAATGCGTAACTGACCTTTACGAAAGCACAACTTCCCCGTGAGCCAGACACAAAGGGATCTGGAGCAGGAAGCACGTGTGTTGACGCTGTAGCCCCTGCATCGTCTTGCCAGCTGTGAGACCAAACATGTCAGGATAAGGTTCACAGGGTACCCCGGGGACTGGGTAGGGACATTTGGTTTCCTGAAGAGAAGTGATGAAACTGAAATTTTTGATAGATCCTTCACCTACAAATGATTGCAGTTCCATGAAAGAACTCGGTAGGCAATGTCCACTGCTGGGTGAGGATGACGATAGATATTTGGTCTACCTTGAGTTCTTCAAGTTCTCATGGGGGAACTCAGGACTGCCGAACCAGTTCCCCTTGCAGATGGGTTTTGGCTTTAGTCTAGTGTCTTAACATAGAAGTAATGAGCTGATTCTATTATATTTAAAAATTGGGCCTGGGTTAGTGGTGTATTGAGACTTCAAACAGAAGCACACACAAACACCCTTAGGATATCATATCCTTATGCACACTTCCCGGATGCCAGAGATCCTTTTGAAGACAAGTTTACCATCTTAAATTCAAACCCACCTGGAAAGCATAGGTGTGTAGGCTGGGGATTTAGCTCTGTGATGAACACTTGCCTAATGTGTGCAAGAATCCAAGTGCCGGAATACAAACAAGGTGAAATAAAAGCTTAAGAGTTAAAGAAGACAAGAAAGGATGGTTACAACGAAAGTAGGGTGATGGTTTTCTATGGAACAGAATGGATTGTGACCAAAAAGAGAAAGAAGAGAACTATGGATAATAGAAATATTCTTTTTTTTTTTTTTTTTTGATAGAGAAAAGTGTAAAAGAAAGAATTAAAGACCACTGAGAAGACAGGACAAGAAGTTTGGACCCCCAAAAGTCTAGAAACAAAAGACATAGTTCCTGAAGTGTAAAATTCCATGGAAAACATAAATAGCATATTAAGCTGGATGTGATGGTACAAGCCAGTGCTGTGCCTGTGACCCCAGTACTTACGTATGGTGGCGGGAGTGTTAGGAGTTCAAGGCTAGCCTCTGTCACAGCTAGTGTGAGGCTAGATGAGACAGTGTCTCAGGAAAAAAAAAAAAAAAAGTACCTTTAAGCATGGCTGACAGATTCATGAAGTAAGCCAGGTGTGATGGCCATACCTGTGGAACAGAGACAGGAAGACGCCCACAAGTTCGAAGCCAGCCTGGTCTGGTGGGACCGGGAGGGGAGAAGGGAGGGTCTTATGGGGGGATAAAAAAATGAATAAAGTGTAAAAAAATAATAATAATAATAGATAAAAAAGAAAAAAAAAGATTAAAAAAAAAAAAAGAATATTGGCTGTCCTTCCAGAGGTCCTGAGTTCAATCCCCAGCAACCTCATAACCATCTATAGTGAGATCTGGTGCCCTCTTCTGATGTGCAGGTGTATGTGCAGACAGAACATTGTCTATATAATAAATAAATAAACCTTTTATAAAAAAAGAAACTTCCAAGACTATATAATGCGATCCCATCCAACAAACAAAAAACCCCAACCAATCAATAAAACAAACAAAAATTGGTGAAGTATGAAATTACCCAGAATATAAAGAAACTTTAAAAAAAACTCTTAGCAGTTAAGAGACAGAGATGGGGCACAAAGGGTCAGGATATGAGCGGTAGTTCAAAATGAGGGACGAGGCTGCATTCTGATGGTACTAGTCAAGGACCTTCCAGAACTAGAAACCATCGTTCTTGAGAATAGGAGGGATCCCAAGCAGGATACATAACACTAAATGGTTGCCTGGCAGTGTTGCTGTCAAGATGGAGAGCAACAGAGGCAAAGAAGATCTCTGAAACAGGCGGAGATGGAAGGTGCCTGTTACCAACAAAGACTGCCACCTGTGTGGTCTTCCGGAGAGGCGAGCAGGACTCCAGGCGGCTCTGGCTAATGCCCCGAGAGGAAAGAACCACCGGCCTCCACTTTATGCAAAGCTAGAGCATGTTTCACAGAGTGAAGGTGAAATAAAGATAGTTCTGGACATATAAAAAAAAAGGGGGGGTGGAATGTCCGTAGAGTTTTGTGGAAAGCGCAATAATGGAGTAACTGCCAACAGCCCGATAAAAGCATAGTGCAGAGCAGGGCTCATGTCAGCAAATTCAAACAGGCTATGCTATTAAAAAAGAAAAAGAAAAAACAAATATGTGATAATTATTGGGGTTATACATCAGAGCGGAATTAAAACTTCCAACAACCTAACATATAAATTGAGGGATGGGTGGGCATTCACTGAGTCCTGACATTCTTTTTCAGTTGGGGATAAAGACAGAGGGTGATTCAGCTTGCATTTTGTGTGAAGCATAAATATAAATGTTTTAAAGGTATTCACTTAAAAAATAACTCCCAGAATAGTAGGCGGAATGAGAAGGAAATAATTTTTAACAAGCCTCAGTCATTCCAATAGAATGCTAGGAAAAAAATAATAAATGGAGCAAATAAAAAGTAAATTGGTGGATTGAACTTTCTGAAAAATGACCCAACAATTTCTCCAATCTCACAGGCTTTTCTGGAACTTGATGGTGCCTATCTGAAGATGGAGCCCATTGCTCCTGCCTTTGAACCTGGGAAGCATGCAAATCTCTTCTTCCTCAGGCAATCTCTCTCGCTCTCTCTCTCTCTCTCTCTCTCTCTCCACCCCCCCACAAGACAGGATCTCACTATGTAAACCACTGGCCTCAAACTTGGCTACCACATAGTGAGGATCCCCAGTCACTCAGAAAGGTTGCCTGACAGTTGTCTGGACTGGTAAATTCAAGCTAAGGTCTCAGCAGCAAACTAAAACCAAGAGAGCTTATTTGGTTTTCTTTTATGATTCTAGGATCGGGCAACACTTCATTCCACCAACTAGAACTCATGTTACAGTGGGCTGGGCAAAGGGAGTTGGCTTTACAAACAGAGAAGGGCTGAAGAAAGCAGAAACAAAGAGCCAAGGGTCATCAGTTGTTTGTAAGTTCATTCCTTGTAAGGCAGGGATAGAGAGAGGACCCTGGGAAATAACCGTCAACATCAGGTCACTTCAGGGTACTTCTTGAAAGAGTTAAAGAAGGTGCAAGAGATGCCCTTGTGCCAGCTGTTTAGGATGTTTGAGTGGCCTGCGTTCTCCCAA
Source organism: Psammomys obesus (assembly GCF_907164565.1). Taxonomy (NCBI): domain Eukaryota; kingdom Metazoa; phylum Chordata; class Mammalia; order Rodentia; family Muridae; genus Psammomys; species Psammomys obesus. The sequence goes on along the minus strand of NW_026596039.1, from coordinate 5,500,832 downwards.
GCCTCTGACGGTCAGGAAATGACTGCATTCTGCTTGGAAACGTGAAACTTCAATACGGGTGATCCTTGATTTTGATTGTTTTAGATGCGGTCTTATTTTTAACTGACACGTAGTAATTGCACATGTTCCTGGTACATCACATTTCAGCACTTGTACACAGTGGGTAATGATCAGATTAGGGTAATTGGTGGATCTATCATGTCAGACAATTACCATTTCTTTGATTTTTTAGTCTGGTCTACGGGGGCATAGGAGTCTAGTTCAAAATTATGGCTCCCTATAATTCTTACTTAACACACGTAAGTGAGTAGGTCCGAGGATGGTATCTGTCTCTGAGATTCCATATGAGGACCCCAGCATGCAGAGCACCCGTGAACACGTCAAAGTGCTGTCTTAGACCAAGGAGATGGAGAGAGCTTGCGCAAAAAGGTGCAGAGTGAATAAAAGGCACTAAATAAAATAATGATGTTAAAGCCTGATAAAATGCTGATAATTTCCAAATGATCCCCCAAGCGGGAGCGGCCTAAAGTCACCTGCTATAAACTGGGCATAATGATGCAAGCCCACATGCAATCCCAGTAGCCGGGGCACAGAGGCAGGAAGTTGGCAAACTGAAGGTCATCCTCAGTTACGTGGCAAGTTCAGGGCCAGCCTGAAATATCTGAGACCCTATCTAAATAAATGTAAATAAATAGGAGTTGAAGATGTGGCTCGACTCATGGAAGGCTTTCCAAGAACAAACAAATCAGCTCAATACCCAGTACCACTAAACTGGGCATGGGGTTATGTAAGTCCAGCACTTGGAGGTTGAACCAAGAAGATCAGAAGTTCAAGGCTACCCTTGGCTACAGCAAGTCTGAGGCCAACTGGAGATACGTAGGACTTTGTAAATACATAAAGGTCACTCGCTAAATGATTGTCAAATCGGTTTCTAAAAACTTATGTGCTACTTAAAAGTAAGGATATGGAAAAGTTGAAAAAACGTTAGAAAGGGCTATCCCAGTTATATTCCAATCTTAAAAAAACACTCAAGTACAATTATTTTGTTGTATATTATTAAAAAGAGATGGCCCTCACATAATTAAAAGGAACCATTGCTGTGAATATATAGTAAATCGAAATTTGCATGAAGCTAATAATGTAGCCTTTTCATTTGATGGATTGGGGTTTGAGATAGTATCTCTCTAAATATCTCAGACTGGCCTGAAACATAGGATCTACCTACCTCAGCACAGCTTTGCATTAAAATACATACATAAAGCAGCTAGGCATGGGGTACCTGTAATCTTATTACTTGGGAGGATTATAAGTCTGAAGCCAGACTGGAATACATGAAGAGACCTAGCTTAAAAACAAAACAAAACAAAACAAAAAACTGTGTATGTGTATGTTCAAAACTACCTAATTACAAGTAGAAATTTGCCCATTTGAAATCATAATGACAATTGCAACATTGTGCTCAGCAACTGATGGGTTTAGAAGAGCGAGGACAAAAGGTTAGAAGAGAACAGCCAACAAGCTTGACTGTCCCTACCGAGAGGTGAGCACACATTCTTTTCAAATAGCACAGCATGTCTGCAGTAGAGCATGGGCAGGTTCCTGGAACAAGTCTCAACAAACACCAAGGAGCTAATGTCATCTAGACCGGGCACTTGATCCACGGGGCAATGAAGTTAGAAGTATACTTTAGAACTAGTTTTAGAATATCCTACATGGCCATACATTTAAAGACACACTTTCACATAACTCACAGGCCCAAAGGAAGTAAACATGGAAATCAGAAGACATTTGGCTATAGAGGATAATCAAAACATAACACAACAAAAACACACAGGATGTGACTACAATAGCTATTAGTCAGAAATACACAACCTTAAATGTCAAAATCATTAAAAGAGATTAAAAGTTAGTGGTTTCCACTAACAGAATTGGTAAAGGAATCAGAAAATTGAAGTAAGAAGATACAGACAGAAATTAATGGCTAGTTTCATTTATGTATTTATTAATTAAAATGCTACAGAACCAAAACCTTGGGAAGGAGTAGGGGAGGGAACAGGAGAGGGAAGGGACAGGGAAGAGGGAAAAAAACAAACAAACCAGAAACACAGCTTCGGACACAGCAGAGACAGTTTAAAATTTAAGGCTAATAGGAATATCTACATATACCAAGAAATTATAAATAGGAAATACAATTTTCTAGACAAATGAACCAATAACCCTTACTCAGAAGATACTTAAAACGCAGAATGGATTTATTTCAATTCAATCATTAAAGAAATTGAATAAGTGACTGAAGTTTTGCCTGTATCCAACAGCAGTAGCTACAGCTATTAAGCACAAGTTTTGGGTGGTTGTAGAGAAAATTATACCAAATATTCAAGAGACAGAATCCAAGACTCATACACAACACTCTAAAGTGTATTTCTCAGACTAAAATGTACAGCCCAATTACTTGACTCTTGCTGGGATAAATGTTGTGGTTCTGTGACTCTTGGGCAGATTTGAGATCCAGCATTTCTCACAAATGCCTGGGCTGTGGCAGACACACAGGTTTCCGGAAATCAATGAAGTAAGTAAACAAGTCAATAGGAAACTGCGTGGACAGTCCACAGAAGAGGAGACTTTGAAGGCCAATGAAGACATGCTCCACTTGGCTGGTATTAACAAATGCCAACCAAAAGCGACGGCCTGTTTTTCACCGATCCAATTAGCAAATGTGCAAATGAGCAAATTTACCAGTACATAAATACATGTGCTGAACAAGAAAGCCCTCCAGAAGGTGGAGTGGGGGTGGTTTAGCATGCACAAGACCTTGGATTGATCCTGACACTAACAAGAAAGAAGGAAAGCAGGGTGAGGTGGGAGCGGGGGTGGGTGGTGGCAGCTTTAATGGTGGAAGGAGGATGAATTGGCACAAGCATTTTTGAAAGGAACTTGCCACTGCCTAACAAAGCTGAAGAAGCCATTGCTGGGTATAGACACAGCAGAGATATTTAGATTTTCCTATGTGCTCAGGGAAAAAATAGTGTATTCAGACCAACACACTGAATGGGATGGTGAGCTGTTGGAAATAAGCTAAACCTCCACTGCCAGGAGGACAGCTGACTGCTTAAATATGAGGCAGCAGTTAGGGTACATGTGGGACATTTACAGACCCAAGCAATTTTTGAAAGAAACAATTTGAAGATTAATAGGTGTAACTTCAAACCTTTAAATGAAAATGCAAAATATGCAATATAAGAGCATCATGGATCATGTCTATGTAACAAAAGTATAAAAACACTTGGAAATGGAAAATACCAAGGTTGTAACAGTGATTTGTAATCAAGGAATGAAAGAAATAGAATGAGATTTTAAAAAAATTACAGTAAACTCTAAAAAGATCCTAATCAGATCATCAAGAAAATTAAGATGCTGGGGTGTGTATGTGTGTGTGTGTGTATGTGTGCTTAGCAAGAACAGGATGTAATTAAAAAGAAAAATTCAAAATATGTCTTGAAATATGTAATATATATGATCAATATTTTGTATTTTAAAACATTCAGTAGAAAGCTAAGATGATAGTCAAGGAAATCTTTTTGAAAGAGAAGGAAAAAGAAGAAAAATTTGAAAGCAAAAAATGACAGAGGTTTGACTCAAGAGACCAATGACTTAAGAGAATTTTATAAAGTAAAACTGAGGAAGAGCAATTACTGAAAAAGACCTTTCCAGAGCTGAACAGATGATTCATATAGACCAATTTTGTGCTCAGCAAAATGAATGAAGATTCAGAACAGCAAGCGAAAGGAAGGTGGAGAAGAGTGTGCTGGTGTGGAGAGGTGACAGTTCACCTACAAAGCACTAGAATCAGGTTAGCTCACACTTTCCATCCATGACATTGGGTGACAGTAGAGCAGGCCTCCATGACAGGAATGAAAATAGCTTTCAGTCCAGAAACTCAGGCTCCTACATGCAATGGAATACAGGAACAGAACAAATACACTTTTGAGCTCCTAATGACTTGGCTCATCAATGCTCCTGCACTCCTTCTTAGCATTTCTTAAAGAATACCCCGTGAGTTGGAGCAAATTAAGAGGGAGGAATAGATGGACTGAAGAAAACACTGGCTCCGATCCAAGCAAGAAGTCAGTAACTGGATAGATTGTTACCCGAGGAGCAATAATAAGTGGACTTTGGGAAAATTAAAGAAGAGGTTTCAAGAATGCCTCAGGTCGGTGTTAAAGTCCAACTAAAGTATGTGATGTGAGAAAGAAAGAAAGAAAGAAAGAAAGAAAGAAAGAAAGAAAGAAAGAAAGAAAGAAAGAAAGTGTCTGAGGTCTGATGTGTGGAGGAACTGGGGATTGGTTTGGTTAGAAGAAAGTTCACCCAGTATATTCAAAACCTGGGCTTGGTCTCCAACGCTACAATGAACAGATGTGGTAGGCACGTGCCTGTAATCCCAGTACTTGGGAGGTGGAGACAGGAGGACCATGAATTCAGGCTCATCCTTGGCGATGTAGGGAGTTTGAGGCTATACTGAGACACACATGGCAGACTGCAACCCACCTCCAAAAAAAGAATTACAGATGTGAGGAGATACTGAACGACAACAGAACCGTGAGGAAGTCCATAAAGCAAAGTAATGTAAGGCCCAGAGAAAGATATTGGGAAGTAGGGGTTGTGGGATACACAAAGGATACACAAAGGATGTATAACTAACCAGACGAGGCAGTAATCAATACTTCCATAGGCAAAGCTGATTTAAAAAAAAAAATAGCAACGTTCAAAGGATGAAGAAAGGGGGAGTTGGGGTAATACAGAAAATTCGGCACTTGGCAAGTATAACAGATAATCAATAATGTGTAAAACACATACATCAAGATATATTAGTTAAAACACATTGTTTTGAGATATGAAAGTCATTCCAGAATAAATACATAAATATTGTCAAATGGTATCTGCCGGGGAACAGTGTTGACGCTGCTGAGAGGGAAAGAACTGGAAACAGCCATATTTCACTGGAAGCCGTTCAGTGCTTTTGTGTTTTAAAACGTTTGTCTAATTTTGATTTTTTAAAAAGCAGCCTCTTTCAGGTCCTGGCAAGCTTTGAATGTTTCCAGAGTAAAGAAATTGCACCCTATTCTGTATGCATGCAAGAGCCTGGGGGATGCGAGCTGGGAGTTTGCTCAGAGGCACGTAATCAGATGTAGACCATGATATAGCAAGCCCCTCTGCAATTGAGTCGTCCTAAGGCTGGATATGCTCCACCTGGCATTGACCACTGATGTCCAGGGAATACTTGAATCAAATGCCCCAGGCTACAGCCAAGAAGAGGAAGAGGAGGAGGAGGAAGAGGAAGAGCAGGAGGAGGAGGAAGCCCTTAAAAATTTTGACCCTTTAAACCTCTAACATAAGCCAAACCATTTCCATGAAGGAAAGGCAAGCAGAGTCTCCTTGATTTATTTACCTTATTTTCTGGCTTTATATTGATTTATTTTGTATTATGTAAGCAAGCTGGGACATGGGTGCACCTTTACTTTTTTATTTTTTATTTTTGGTGTTTACAAAGGTTTTTACAGTTCATGGTTTAGCCTTAACTCTAGATGGGTCTAAGCCATCCTGTTGTGTTCCAGGCGCTGTGGCTCTGCAAAGCTCATTTCATATTGGCCTCAAATGGGCTCGTGGTCTAGTTTGTGCTGCACTGCCTTGACGAACTGCTGGCAAACCATTGATACCACCAAACTGCTCTTGTGCAAGTTCATTCACAGACTCAAGTGTGGGACTGTAAATTTCTCATTGTGACTCCTTAGCCTCCATCCCATAATACAATTTGGTCACATGTTGAAAAAGCATTGTCCCAATCACCCTTCCTTCCAGACGTTAAGTCATCTAGAAACTGGACATATTCCTTTATTGCTTTGGATCCCAAGTCCTGTGGAGTCCATGAGGCACTCCCAAAGGTTTAGGCTGATGGCTAGTGAGTCTCAGCTCAGAAAGCTAACGCTCAGCGCTGGTCTGCTGGGAGCCCTGAGCACAGGATTATAGAGCTCCATTGGAGTCAGAAGAAAAGAGCCCTGGGTTAGATCAGTTATGTCTGCATGTGGTATTGGGTCATAGACTATCCTCCCCGCACCAGAGTAATCTGGAAACCACTGAATGACATGATTTGCATGTGTGTTTACAATCTCTTTCTGTGCACCAAATGCTGCTGTCCTCCACCTTGTTCCTGGGGATGGAGAGTCTGTCAAATCTACTGCCAAATCAATACCCATTAAGCCCATAACGTTCTCTTTATCTACCAGCTTCAGAGCCCCATCAAAGAGGAAAATGAGGTGAGGAAAGAATGTTTCATTCTTCTCTGTGAATCCAAGGCAGAGCTCCTAATGACCACCGCTGTGTCCTCTAAAACTAGGCTTGGGCTCTTTAGAGTCTCTGTTTTCTAGGAGGAAGCCCAGCCCATGAGTTATCTGTATATTTGATAGTGGCTCTGAGATCCTATCTGTTTTCAGAATCAGAAAAGTCAGCCACCCGAACTTGGTCACGTGACTTGTGAGAGAAACTAAGACTTCCCTTAATATCCTTGACGCTGACTTGTCTTGTGTTCTTCATAGAACAAAATACATTCTTGTGTCTGTGTTACTGTATTTTATATGGCTGTGATCATAATCTATACATGATTCTAGACAGTCTGAGTTTTGGTGGTGATGGTGTCAGTGGCGGTGGCATTTTTGTTTGTTTGTAAAATAGAAATTCTCTGCATAGCCCAGGCTGGTCTGAAACTCATAACATCGCCAGACTAGCCCCAAACTCATGGCAATCTTCTTGTCTCAGTCTCCCAAGTGCTGAGGTTACTGCCATGTCCAGGTTCTGATTTGCATTTTCACAGGCCAACACCCTGTGGCTTTTTCACACTGACATAAATTTTTCATTATCATGGCTTTTAACGGCTGCTTGGTGTTCCATGTACAAGATGTATCATAATTCCCTTAACCGTTCTGCTACTGTTGGCCAGTCAGAGTGTTTCCATCATATCTCTACTCTTTTATGGGTTTATTATCTAGTAAATACGGATTATGTCAGGCCCAGGGCTGAGAGCTGGAGCTGCAAGAGAGCATGCAGAGAGGACCAACTGATGGTAAGCCGGGGAAATCTCTGCATCTAGGTCAATGTCTCTAGATCTGGGGCAATGGGTGCAGGAGCAAAGGAACTTTGGACACTGTGCAGGGAGCTGAGATAGGGACTCCAAAACTCAGCAGCAGTGGGACAGCCTCCAACCGCATCCAGAACTTCCCAAGGAGTTTCTCCCCATGCTCTAGCAAGCCTGATGACCCCAGACAAGCCATTTAACCCCTAACTCGCATTTTTCTTTTTCTCAGAATTAAGGATGCTAATTGATCTGCTCCCTGCCTTTCAGGGTTAGCGTGAGAATCAAAGTGAGCTAATCCATACTAGTTCTGCCAACGTGGAGTGTGAAGCATTGTGGATTCAATGAAATTCCTCTCCTCAGAAACCTGTCTAGGAGAGACCATATAGGGTGGAGGTAGGGAGTGCTCCCCTCTCATGGGCACCTTCAAAAGCACAAAAGAGAGAGAGAGAGAGAGAGAGAGAGAGAGAGAGAGAGAGGGAGAGCTAGGATGATCTCTGGGAAAGGAAGACAAGGAGATGGAGGAGCTTTGTGTGAGGCTTTTGGAACCACTCTTGGAGTGCTGCATAAAGTCCATGCATTTATAGACACACTTCCTTGAGAGCTATGTGTGTCACTCTGCACAGCTTTGCATGAGTATGTTCTCATCTGATCCTTGTTCCCTCCAGGAGAGGGAAACAATGCTGTCTTGTTAGCATTCTGACTTCACGAATGTCAGGCAGACTTGGACTGTTAAAACAGAGTTATTTTTTGAGAGTATGCCCTAAGCCTTTCCTCACATCCCTTCAGATATGAGCTCCCGGGCAGGCAGGAGTTCAAACATGCACCTCTAGCTGGGAAATAATCCAGCATCTTCCCCCCTCCAGTTCCCAGCACGTGCCCAAGCATGGGGATACAGGAAGGTCGTGGGCATGGGACCTGGCCTGTGGAAGTCTACATAAATGTGCAGTGACCCCAGAAACCTAAAAAGGTCAGGCCCCCTACTTTCTCCTAAATGAACATAGCATCCCCAGAGGCCAGCAGATGAAAGGAAAACTTAGGATGCTCGAAAGGCTGTAACATATTCCAAATTGTCTTGGCAAGATTAAACCCCAAGGCTAGGAAGGTAATTCCATCCTGAGGAATGCTTCGTGTTGCTTTATTCTGGTTTTCACTTCTAATTTGAGACAACAGGATAAATAAGCAAACAAAAGTGTTCATGCAAATATCTGAGTCTTAGAGAAGAGGAAGTCTTGGGCTCTGACATTTTCTGCATTTTTGGCCCTGAGCCTTTGGAAGTAACAATTGCCTATTGAGGAAACTTGGGCTAGAAACACCAGCCGAGCCACAATGTCTTTATGCAAAATAAATCCATCCCTTTGGGGAAAGGGGTCTAAATTCTGGATAGAAGTATTGAGTAGGATAGTGGAACAACCAACCTCACCCCTGCCTGCACTCCCTGATGGGTTTTCTTAAAGATCAAAAGGACTTGGGGCAATGGCTCAGTCGGTAAATCAGTTGGTAAATTGCTTGCCAAAAAAGCCAGGCATAGTGGAACAGACTTATAGCTCCAATGCTGTTGAGTAAAGACTAGTGAAACTCTGGACCTCACTGGATAGTCAGCCTAGTTTATTTAGTGACCTTCTCTCAAAATAAGGAGAGCGACCAGCCGAATTACAACACCCAAGCTTGCCCTCAGATCTCCACAGGTATGTACACACATATGCAGCTGTCCATGTATGTGTACTCTATGTACACATAAACACACACACACACACACACACACACACACACACACACACACACACAAAAGAGATCTTGAGCCCATCGGCTGTTCCCATTGCCCATAGGTGCCAGGGGAGAAAAGAAAAAAACCTAAACAGACTATCAGGGTCTCTAATCCTCTCTCTGCTTCCATCAGTCAGTGAAGTGTTCAAAAAATTGCTTCACCTTTCTGTGCTTCAGTGTCTGTAGAGAAAACAGTCTTTTGGACCCATCTTTTTTGCCAGTACTGTTGCTAAAGTTAACCAGTAGGGGACACCCGTGAGAAAGTGGCACCGGATGAGAAGAGGTGGATAGTAACACCATTGAAAAGGAGGGTCTTTGCCTAGAGGCTGACTTTTATGAAATGGACGTGGGTATCGAGGGCCCATGGAGGGAAATGTGGAAAGCTGAAACCCTTAGGACCAACAGGATGTAATAGGGTTTTTCAGCCCTGGCAGGCTGGTCACAGCTGGCAAACCCGATGACCAAGCTATGTCACAGTCTCTGTTTGCTCCTGTGCCATCCGGTGTCCCTCATAAAACATCACTGGAAGCCACTCTAAACTTTGTCTTACCTCTGCCATGGGAGAGGGAAGGCTTTTCTATCCCTCCTTAGAGGCAGTGAGCAGGACACAGAAGGCTTGTGTTATGGGGAGTCACGTGGACGCTGCCAAAGGGAGGCTGACTGAAACAGAGACAAGACGTGTGAGCCATCTAGCCCATCACACAGAGAAAATCCTTTCCAACGGCCACTTTGGGGGTTCTTGTCTTACTTCTATTAAGGAAAGATGGCATTTTTATGGTAAAATATATTAAAAAGTTCATTCTGAGTTATTTTCTTCTCCTTGAACAAAGGAGGGACAGTGGGAGGCAGAGGTCCCAGGGGCGGGAGATCATCAGAATACACTGACTTCAAATTTTCTGTTAGCTGCAGAAGTCTCTTCCTACTAGAAGCTTCTTCAGGATGCCAAGATATAAATCTGATCAGGATGAAGGTGCTGTGGATAAAGAGGGGGGGTGAGAAACATCTTTCCCAGCTGTACCCTACTATTCCACCACAAACCAGTCTCCATGGTACCACCCCACACTTTTAGAGGTCCATGGCTATTCCTCCACAAGCACCTGTTTAATCAAATATCTCATTCGAAAATAAGGAAGCCTGAGTTTGGAGTAGGAGGCTGACTCCAACCCCAATGAGTCACAGGTCAGCCCCCTGAATGATGTACCTTGGCACTCTGGGCTATGGCCATGGGTCTCCCTCATATGGGGAGGAGGGAGCTGAGGCTTTCAGGGTTCCTGTGCCATCAGAGGTCGAAGAACAGGATGCAATGGTGGATCTTCTAGTCCCCATCAGGACACCTGAGCAACTCAGTCACATCCTGATGTCACGGTGCCACCTGGATGTTTCCATGATTTGACAACATGCTCCTGTCCTTTAAGGCAAGAGGCCCCATGGAGAGAGAGACACACAGGAGGACCTCTGGAATAACATTGTGTGGTGTATGCTTCATTTTGAGCAGAAGCATGGAACAGACCCCAAGGAGCTGCTAGTGAGCAAGGGGGAAGGAAGGGAGGCTAAGGTGACTGTAAACATTGCCATTGATGACATCTAAGCCAGCTGCGGGGTGTCTGCTCCAACAATGCACCCACCTGTTCCAGGTTGGAGCATCAGCACTATTGTGAAATGCTTGGTATGAAAAAGTTCAATAGCATTCAAATCCATTAGCATTATCGCTGGATATTTCAACATTGTGTCTGCCAATGAAAGAAAAGGAAGAGCTCGGAGAGTCTTTAAATATAATTTCAACTGCGGCAAATTTTTGAATGTGCTGCTGGCTTTTGAATGCAAAGCTTCTTGTCAATGGAGATTATCAAGAGTCTGAAGAGAACGTATTGAAAACCTGGAGTCAGAATCACGCGACGCCATCAGTCACTAAGCCAGGTTGAAAATGCTGTGCGTATGGGTGCGGTGTTTATTGTTTAAGACTTAGAAACTATGTTCTCCTCGTTAATATCTACGTTTTAGGCAAATTTAAATTGCATCCTCCCTAATCCTTTGTACTTTTCTTCATTCTTTAAAAAAAGAAAATGACTTGAGAGCCAGGCAATATTTTAGCTCCAGAGAACATACCACTGGACAGGCAAAGCTTCTGACCTCTTAGAGTTGACATTCTAACACAGTGAGACAAAGAGCAAGTGATAAAATAAATAAACGCCACATGTCAGGTGAGAAGTCCTACGGGATAAGTAGGGCAGGGGGAAACGGGGTCAGGGCCAGTCTCATTAGAAGACAGCCCTGAGCAAAAGGATGGGAGAAGAAGGGAGCAGTGCAGATGTGAGGGGAAGACTGTTTCGTCGAAGAGAAGAGCACAAGCAAAGGTCCAGAAGCACACCAAGAGCATCACATTCAGAGCAGAAAGGGGGCTTTGTGGCAACGAAGGGGGGAGCCCGGCAGGGAGGCACACAGGATGGCAGAGATGATGGAGTCTAGATGGGAGAAGGCATAGGGGACACCCTGAGAATACTGCTCCTAACTTAGACTGAATTGGAAACCACAGGGAATCTGAAGCCACCAAGTGACATCAAGCAATGTCATCATTTAATGACAGGTTATGTCATCAAAAATAAATGACATCATTTCTTTTACATGAACCAGAGCCTCATGTATGTCAAGCTGGCCTTCAGGCCTCGATGTAGCTGAGACTGACACTGAACATCTGGACATCTGAGTGCAGGATTTGTAGGTAGGTGCTGCCACACTTCATTCATGCAGTGCTGGGGATTGAACCCAGGGCTTCAAGCAGGAGAGGCAAGTACTCTACCAATGAAGCTACATTCTAGCTCACGATGTAGGCTTTTTCAGGAAAACCCTGGACATTGTGGTGGAGAAGAAAAGAAGCCTCAAAGAACAGAAGAACTAATTTAGGAAGCTGTTGTGAGAATCCAAGACAGAGGCGAGAGTAGTTGGAACAAAATGGCAGCTGTGATTATGACAAGTTTGTGGATATAGGCTAAAGGTAGTAGTCCAAAGATCTCTGTGGCATATTGGATGTAGGATGTGCATAGGTATTATGTAACACATACATTGACAATGTGGGGATGGAGACCATGGAAGAGTCAAATAAGACTCTGAAAGGTTGTATCTGGGCAAACAACAGGTCAAGCAAGACCTAAGCTGAGCTGGGAAGATGCAGGGAGCCAAGGTTGATGATGTGGTGGGGAGAGCAGGTGTGGAGGCCCTGGCGTGCTATTTCTAGAAAAGCTGTTGTGCACGTAAGCAGAGATGGCAGGCAAGCAGAAGGACAGAAGAGCTTGAACTTCAAGGGGGTTTTGTTTCATTTTTATCATACTAGAATATTAAAAAAATATGTAATGGGCTGCTCCCCCACCACATACGTTTTCATGTCAATCTAATCTGATTTAGTCCATTTAATATATTTGTCTGTTATTTATCACCTATCTGCTGACTAATCTGTGTATTTACTATCAATCAGCCATCTACCATCCATCTAATATATCTACCATCTACCTAGCCTCTATCATCTATATCTGTCTGTCTCTCTGTCTATCTGTACTCTCTCATCTGTCATGTACCCATCTTTTATCATCTATATCTATCTGTCCTTTCATCTTCCTTCTCCCTATTCTCCATTGTATCTATCTATCTATCTATCTATCTATCTATCTATCTATCTATCTATCATCCTTCTATCTTCCTTACTCCTCTCAAGTTCACTCCAGTATGTCATCAAGGATGGTCAGTTTTTATGAAAAGGTTGGGGAAACATGGTCTCAGGCAGCTGGCAGTCTTGAGTTTGAATTTTGCTTTTGCCGATACAGAAATGTCAGCCAGCTGATGGCATGGTACAGTCGTGGCCAAACTCAGGTTTTGTTGGCCTCGATTCTGATTGGCTGGAGCCTCATTATTTGGGACTTGGTAATGGAGCAGCGTGACTGACTTGCAGCCAGGGGAGCCTAACCAGCACGGGGCATTCACCTGGTTGGCAGGTCAGTGGGTGTTGGCTGCTCAGATTGGGACCCCTACTCTACGCCTGTGACTGACTCAGAACAAAGGATTCCTGGGCAGAGGCAGGACAGAATTAAGGTTCTCTGTCTCCAGGCACTGAGGAGTGATATATGACCTGTTGATCCTCAGGGAATACACAGAGGAAGAGTGTGAAATGCATTTGGCAGTGGCCCTAGTGGCACCCAGCACCCAGGACTACGGCCTCCTAACAGACTCCTCTTAAAGTGACCTTGGCTCTGATTCCAATCTTTTTGGCTCACACATTTTTGTTACATTCTCCCGGTCGGTGAGCTTTCTGTATCTTCTTCCCAAATGTCTTTTCTGGTTCTATTAGCCAGAAGTGATTTTGTTGCTTGTGGTCATCAGTGACAACTGATACTCAGAGTGAGGATGATTCTTCGACCTATGATTGACAATCTCCTCCGAGGCCCAGTTTTCTCTGCTATATATGGAGATGTAACAATTACAGAAAGTAGAATGAGATAATAATGCAGGAGTTTCTAGCACCTAATCCAGTGCTGGCAATCAGCAGTATAAAATTTAAACAATGTTACTGTTCCTCAGCTGGCCTATGTCACTTCATCTTGGAAGTAGAGATGGGAGGAAACATTGATGCAACTCTGGTGTCAGGAGTCTCATTGGCCGTTCCATCACTCGGTAGATCATAGTACCTAATTCAGTACTATGAATTAGTACTAGGTACTAACTCAGTACCTAATTCCTGAGTGTCTGTGATTTGGGGTACGGCTCACCCATAAGCTGAAGTGCAGGCCTCCAGACAGGAGCCACACCGCACGTGCAGGAGGTAGCCAGGGAGCAGTCAGCTCAGAGAGGGTAGCCAAGGCAGTGAAGTGTCAATTTCACCAACACCTGGCATCACCAAGGCTGAATTAGCAGGGGGCTGCCAATCTCCAGACAGGAAAACACGAGACAGAAAGGAGAAGAAACAATCAAGAATGAGACAGTAACAAGGGAGGCAGCGAGAGGCTATTTTAAGTAATGCTTGATAAATTACCTGCCTGTCCTGGCCTCCTCATAAAGGAGATACTAGGAGCCTAATGTTTACATTTGACAACTCACCAAAACAGCCTGCTGCAGGTACAAGACAGGCCAAAGCTGAAGCAGACAGTTGTGTGCTTCTGGAGCAGGAGCCTGGAGGGGAGGGGAGGGGAGAGGAAGGAAGGAGATGGGAATGGATGGGTGAGTTGGAAAGAAGGGGAGGGAAGGAGAGGGGGACTAGGGGAGGGGAGGACAGGAGACAGTAGGGGTGGGCGGTGTTCGTGTCTACTAATCACAGGTTCACATGTGACCACACATGTCATGCTGTGCACATACATGGAAATGTTCATGTACATGGGGATGAGATGGTTGGACTCATTTTTATGTAAAGACGCACCACTCAAAGACTTGACTATATCATTTTCCCACACGTGGCCCTCGAGTTCTCTTCCCTTCCAGGTCAAGGGGAATGCCAAGACACATGTGTTGGCTAAGTTGTCTTCAGTAGGTGTTGAGAGTTGAGAATAGGCACCTTAAAGGTTGGGGAGGGGAGATGGGGCCTTGCAATCTTCCAGAAGCTAGATCATTGGCTAACATCATTGTCTAGATTTCTGGGCTGCTCTGGGCACTGTTCCTCCAGCTTTTAACAAACATAATCAATTTAACTAACATCCTTCTGTGCAAGTAGTAAGATTACTGTAGCAAAGATATTTCTAAATAGGTATCAAAGCCTGGCTGGACCACAGCTCCTGCCCTTTTTTCCATTTCCTGGCATTGAACCCATGTCCTGCTTTCCAGCACAGAAGTATCTGGACTCAGGTGGATCACATCAGACTGCTTTCTCCCTGCAAAATATGAATGGCATCTATGTCACCCTCTCTATCTTCCAGTCCCATGTGCAAGAGTTCAACCAACTGCAAGTCAAAAATTCCTGTGAAGAAGCAAGGATGATAATATGTGCCTAGAATAGCACTTTAGAGGGTAAGGCAGGAGAACTCTAAGTTTGAGGCTAGCCTAGGCTCTATAGAGAGATCTTGTCTCAAAACAAGCAATCACGCATGTGCACTCTCTCTTACACACAATATAATATACATGTAAATAAACATACTCCTATACTAACATGTACAGACTTTTCTTGACATTATTCTTAGAGGTATATACAGCATCAGATTAGTTTGAGTATGATAAATAATCTAAAGATGATTTAAGTATATGAAAAGATATGTGTAGGTTTTCTATAAGGGACGTGAGCACTCATGGATTTTGGGGTCCATAGGAGAGAGGGAGCCTGGAGCAGATACTGAGGGAGGACTCTGTGCCTGCTTTCAAATTATTCAAGCCACAGGATGGCACTAAGAGAAGCTTCTGTTGCCATGAAAACGTAAAAACCTCAGTTGGCATGACAGCTTTGTCATCTTGACACAACCGATAACCACTTGGGAATAACATCACAATGAGGGATGGTCTCCATTGGGTTAGCTGGTGGGCATGTCTTAATTAAGCTAATGGTGGAGATTGTCTTAGTTAAGTTAATCGATGTAGCAAGACCCAGCCCACTGTGAGTGGATCCATTCCCTAGTGTGGGGTCCTGAACTCTATAGGACTGGAGAATTAAAGCTGAGCACAAGCCAGCCATCATGCCTGTGCATCCGTTTCTCTCTGTGCTTGCCTGTGGATGTGATGTGACTGGCTGGTTGACGTTCCTGCCTTGACTGCCTCCTAATGATGGACAGGAACCGGGCAGTTAAAGTAAACGCTTTCTCCAAAAAGTTACTTTCTGTCCGAGTATTTCATCACAGCAGCAAAAATAAAAGTAAGACAGCTGGAGTCCCTCCTATGACTTTGAGCAGAATGCCTACCTTTGCTCCTCGGTGTTCTTGTACTGTGCAGACTTGGGGTTTATGGGCCTCAAAAAACTCAAGTGCAGATGGAACTGAAGAAATGAGTTGGTGGTTAAGATCACTGGCTCAAATTCCAGAAGACCCAAGTTTCATTCCCAACAGGTTTGCATAGCCAGTGACTGTCTGTAACTCCAGTTCCAGGAGATCTAGTGGCTTTTCCTGGTCTCTGTTTACACTGTATGTACAGGGTGCACATGCATACATACATACATACAGGCAAAACATGCATACACACAAAATTAAAAAAATATATAAAAATCAGGTACTGAAATCCTATTCCACACTGTGATGGTGTTAGGAGACCTTCAAGAATCTGATTAATGGTATTAGTGCCATTAGGAAAGAGACACAAGAGAAACCCTTTACTCCTCCCACTATGTAAGGACACAAGAAGGTGTCATTGTCATTTATGAGTCAGGAATTAGGCCCTCACCAATGGGGCACTAAATCTGTCAGCTCCTTATCCTGGACATCAACCTGCAGAACTATGTGAATGGAGTTTCCAGTTTCTGAGTCACAGCCTGTGCTGTTTCGTCATCACAGCCCCAATAGACAAAGACAAACACTAACCCTGTTGTGTGGGTCCAGTGAAACCACACAGGTCAGCGTGTTTTGGAACCAAACTGTCACACTGGGTTGTTACACCGATAATAGAGTCTGAGGAACTTGCCTCCCCAGGGCAGTACTGGAGCTAACTAGAATTGGGCTGGCAGCTGGTATGTCCTAGCAGTCTGTGACTGTGTGGGCAGAAAGGGGACAGGCGGATATCTTTTCTGGAAACCAGACCGTTGACATAGACTTTACAGTAAATCCAGTTTCCCTTTCTCCTTGCTTTCCCTCTGTTCATGGGATGTAGGGAAGCCTGAGCATTGTGAGGAGTGATGGCCTCAAAGCTTCCTTGAATCTCACTTGCTGAAGCCCAAGGCTGAGCTATACTCAGGAGTCCTCTACAGAGCAGGGCCGCTTCAGTCTCCCTGGGAAGAGGAGGCACCTCATCTGGAAGGGCCCAGGCTGCCTGAGAGGAGAGTAAGACTGAAGCCTGGCTTCTCATTAAATCCACTGCTGCTGACCAGCCTCCCAACACCTGGATGTTGCCTTCCTGCCTCAGCAAAATGACACAGGCCACATGTGGGGGACCTTCCGAAACACAATAAATAGCTGACACAGTAGTGTGTGATCCAGAAATGCCCTCTGGGATTCCCATAGAACACATGTCCCAAAGTTTGCATGGGAACTGGAGACCATGGCTCACACAGGGCTCAACTCCAAATGCGTCACTGGATCTGCAGTCCAGGCCAGATCTCCAGTTCACCCTCAGCTGTCTTCTGAGGCTCTCTCTGTTTTTCTGACTGCAGGACTGACATCTGTACCACAGGGATTCCCTGGGAGGGTAGATTCCACCATGTGTGAAGATCCAGGGGACTCGGCAAGTCCCCCTCAGGCCTTGTCCAGCACTGAGTTGCTGAGCAGTTGGAGAAGCTGAGCCAACATATAGTGAGGTATACTAGTAGCCAGGGAAGACTGTGCTAAATTGTTTGTCCTCTTCAGAGCTGTCACTGCCAGATGTGAAGCCTAGCCAGGACTCGCTCCTATTCTCCAAGCCCTGCCTATCCAGATGCCTCTGATGGTCAGGGCTGGGGTGATGGACCTCAGAGCCATCAAGAAGACAGCAGCAGCTGTACGTTTCATCTCTGAACCAGTCTCGTCCTTCCACCGGGGGAGGGGGCAGCGGGGGGGGGGGAGACGGCCCAAGCATTTACTCTTCTCTGAATGCTTGTTGAGCTCAACATGCAGGCCCAGTGGGGAACCATGTAATAGAACATTGTCTTCCAAGTTCAGACTGTCTCTCAGGACTCCAGAAGGCCAGCGTGGCTGCCTGCCCAGCACGAGCCCTGCACAGACTTCTGCAGTACTGTTACATTCTCACCATGTAGGATCCGCTCGCTTCTCAGCCGGTCGACAAACAGCTCGGACTCGGGAAAGAAATGCCTTGTTGTGGAAGGACACTGAACCTGGATTAAGGAGTCCTGGTTCTAGTCTACCTGGTGTGGTCAGTGTCTTGGCAATTTCGTGCCTGCAGAAAGAGGTGAGCAATGTCTGCTCTGCTGGCTGCAGGGTGCAAATGAAATGGAAGGGACAAAATCGGCATGAACAAGGGACCAAATGGTGTAATTCTGAAAGAGCTGCAATGTCAGGTGCTCTCTGAAGCCTGTAGGTAGCTGCTATGGCCATCCCCAGAGGACAGTTGAGCAGTGGGCCACTATCCAGACCTGCCACTTAGGAGTACAATGTTGGGGGATGGGTTAGTTTAGTTTTGTTGTTGTTATATGCAAGACACAATACACGGTGCTGAGAATAGTCTCGTAATTATTCTCCCCGTGAACCTTTTCACTTTTCCTCCCCGTGAACCTGCTCTGTGTCTTAGGATCAAATCCTACTCTTTTTCAGAAGCCTAGGGTCCCAGGTTTTGTAGCCAGGGCAGCCTAGACTCCCTACCCTCTCTTCCCAGAAAGGAGGCTGAAACTATCCCACCTTGTTTGTTAGGTAGTCAGCTCTGAATTTGCTCCCTGATGAGTTCTCCCGGCTGGGAAGACCGTGAGAGCAAGCTCCTGGGGCCAGAGACAGCTTTGAAGTCTCTGCTTCTGTCCCCACACAGCGTATGGTTGGCTGCAGCTCCTCCTTGTTTAGGCATAGACACCCCTCCTGTGGGATGTATCCTGTAAGTGACTTGATCTCAGGGCTGGCACACGGTCGAGCTGTCACAGCTGCAGCTGCCTTGGCCATGCACCCCACCCCCACCCCAATTAGGAGCTTTCCAGTCACTTAACTCCACCATGGGCTAGAAGCCAAAAAGAAGAGAGTCTCCTGTGAGTCCTTAAAGCTCCCCTCCTACCCCAATGCTCCAGTTGACTGTCACTCAGTAGAGAAGGTGGGAGTGGGGGACAAGATGACAGGCCCTAGGCACTTCCTTCCTGCCCATCACAAGAGCAGCGTGTCCCTCAGGAAAGAAGCCACCGTGGCTCTAGGTGACAAGCTTTCTCATTGGCATTTGTGCAGGGTTACACAGCCCAGCGGGACAACAGCCATAGTATGCTGCAGACAGCAAGGCTCAGCTAAGAGTTAGAGTACATGAGGTTACTTTCCAACCCTGGCCCATCCAGGAGACGACCAGTGGCTGTCTAGCCCAGTGGTTAAATGCCCAAGCCCTGGAGTTGAACATCCTTGGTCCTAAGTACAGGCTTTAGCAGTCACTGTCTAGCTCTGAGCAAGGTGGTTACTACCCTCTCTGAGCCTTGGTACTACAGTCTGTCAAATGGGTAAAATAATGCACTGTACCAACCGTGTTATTTGATGAGAACATGATGAGTATGTTGATAAAAGTGAAGAATTTAGCAAGTGCTTGTTAAACAGTAGGGACTTAATAAATGAAGCTATCATCATTATTCAGTTAGCCTGTGTTAAGCAGCTTCCTGAGGCAATGTGATACAAAATAGGTTTCATTTGACTCACAGTTTGAGAGATTTCAGCCCAGGTCAGTTAGCCCTGTGCTCTTTGGCTTATGTCAAGGTAGACTGTCCTGGAAGGCATGAAAGCCCCTCACCTCATGACCAGAAAGTGAAGAAACGGATAAAGGAGCAGGAACCCAGCATCCTCTTGGAAAGGAGGGTCAGAGATTTCACTGTGACAAAGTGCCCAAGATAAACAACTTGTAGAGGAAGAGGTTTGTTTGGGTTCATGCTGTCAATGCCCTTAGCTCCAGGCCAATGACTCTGTTGCCTTGGGCCTATGGTGAGGCAGAATGGCATATGGGAGAACATGGTGAAGGAACTGCTCACCTCAGGGTGGTGGGGAGGCAGAAAGAGCCTAGAGGGAGGCAAGGTCCTGGAGGGAGGCAAGGTCCCAACAGCATTTCAAGAATACCTCTTTATACACTCACCTAAAGGGTAGGATTTCAATGTTTCCATTTGAAAGACCCAAACATTTAGTCCATGGAACATGGCAATATTGGAGATGTAAGGAAGGTACTACGGTCCTGTCCTGAAGGGTCACTGAGGAACAGGGAGCCTCTGTGTCACAAGCACAGAATACAAAGGACAAGTGGCACTATAGGTTGAGGGAGAGGCTACCAAAGCCTAGGGTCCACGTGGAGACAAGCAGGGGCAAGGAACACCAGGGCTGGGGCTGGATAAGCTGGGGAGTCTAGGGGAGTCTATGGAGCAGAGAGAGAGAGGCCTGGGTGCCATAGGAATGGGTTGTACATGCTCTGTACTCTCGGTGACCTGCGAGTCAACCCCGTGCCTAGAGAGAGATGGGTGGCTAGGGGCAGAATCAGCTCACAGAAGGCCTTGTGTGTGTGCCCAGAAGTTAGGTCCCGATGCACAGTAGATACTAGGTCAATTCTGTAACTGAACTAAAGGATAGTGCCAGTTCTGAAGGGTTTTAAGCCAGAGGGTCCCTCTGGATAACACGGGAGTAGTGTCCACAGGATTCACCCCAGAGGCTAGATGTAGGCTGGTGGAACAAGACCTCCAGTGCTGTTCGAGGAACAGAAGAACAGCACAGAGTAAGGGTGTGGCCAGTCTCCCAGGTGGGAAAATAAGGGAAGTGGGGGTGGCCCTGTGGAGTTGGGACCCACAACAGGCAGATATGACCCAGTTGGAAATATCCAGAAAAGATGCAAACTAGAAGAGAGGGATCCCCTCTGTTGTACAGCTCCTAAGGGTCAAAGGTCACCTTCATTTCCTTTCCCAGGCATCCTTCAGTCCTCAGACTTACTCGGGGCCAGGCTCTATGCAGGAGCAGGGAGTGAGTCATCGAAGGCAACAGGCCCTACTTCTCTGTGCCAGGCACCCACAGGTCAAGAATGTAGCTGAGATAAAGGCGCAGGAGAATTACCCAATCAAGGTGCAGCTTTGGCTCCGTCACCCCAGCTCCTCTCAGAAGAGGTGAGCTCTGATAGGCAAATGCATGCTAGTAAAACCCTCTCTGAGGTCAAGGGTTAGTTAAACATTCTGTAAAGAGGCAGAGGGTGATGATGGAGACAGAGTGGCAGGTGGACCTCTTGTCCTCTAGCTTCTCCCCTGTGAGGGTGAGCAGCTTGGGTGAATTCAAAACAGCAACTCAACGAGTGTAATTTACACAGAGAACGTCAGCCTATCAGCTCCCTGTGTCCCCTGACCTTTGGGAGCTCCTAAATCTCCTACTCCCAGAAGACTGGCAGGGCTGAAAGGAACTGGCTGTACCAGCCCTGCCTCCAGATTGGGGACTGCAAAAGCATCCTTCAAGGTAAGGCTGTGGAACTTCAGCTTGTGGCCCAAGCCTTGTCTTACTACCAGGAGCCAGCATATGGCCTCTACAGTTCCAGGGGACCAGGCATGTGTCTGGGGACAGACAGAAGGCCCAGGTCTCAGCAGTGGGCCAGAAGGCTGCTAACAAACAGGAGGGTGAGCCCCCAACAAGCTAGAGCTGGGAGAAGTGAACTGCCAGGCAGAAGGGAACCAGTTTGCTCTGCTTTTTTCCGTCCTACCCTCCAGGTCACTGACCACTTTTGGTTTCATAGAGCATCCCAGGCATAGAGTCCCTAGATGGAGTTCCAGCAAACCAGGATAGACCATCTCCTCGTAAACATCTGTGGTCCTTGAGCTCTACCAGAAACAATAGCCCCCTTTGCAAGTGAAGTTGAAAGGCAGAGACCCTATTTGATGTAGCATTAGTTCATCCATTCACCCATTCATTCATTCATTCATTCATTCATTCATCCATCACTTACTCATTCAATGCATTCTCAGTACCCCCAAGAGACTGGCCTTGCATTAGCCTCTGGATATAGCACACAGGCACCCCCCTACCCTTGGGAAGCTTATACAAAGGGTCAGAGCACACTGATGATGCATCTGTCTTGGAGCTGGGCAGCAGAGAACCCCAGCCTGTCGTAACTTCTGCTTTCAGGAGCTCACATGCCAGAATAGACAGGGCAGGCCCTGATAAGATGTGATCTGCCTGCTGGCGCAGCTCTCCAAAGACAGTGCCAGAGACCCATGGAGGGCCTCTATATCCTGAAAAGAAAGGAGTCTCCCTTGTTCCCCCAAATACCGTCTCTTTTTCTAGTGCTCTTGTACCAAGATGGTTGTCCTAGTATCTGACCTTCTTTAGCAGAGAGGACTTAAAATTGTGTGCATGTATTTCTTTATTTTGAGCATGTATATGCCCACCGCATAAGTGACAGTCAGAGGACCACTCACAGAAGTTTGTTCTGTCCTACTGCCAAGTGTGTTTAGGGACTGAACTAAGGTTGTCAGACTTGGCTTCATACCTTTGTATGCTGAGCCATCTCACTGCCCCTCTAGCTGCAGTTTATTTTTCATTTTTTATGGATATGAGTGTTCTGTCTGCACGCATGTCTGTGCATCGTGTGTGCATGCCCGGTGCCCATGGAGGTCAGAAAATGGCATTGGATCCACGAGCTAGACTTACAGATGGTTGTTAGCCAACACGTGGGTGCTAGGAACTGAACCCTGGTCCTCTTTTGAGCAGCAAGTGTTCATAATCTCTGAGCCATCTCTCCAGTCTCAATACCATACTCATTTTAGTTGCAATAGTCATTTTCTCTAGAAACTCCCATTCGTGTGTATACTATGAGGGAAAATAGGTCAAGGCTGGATGGGGTCCTATGGCTGTGACCCCATCCCAATATGTATTCATCCAGTGGGGCCATATCTTTACTTACCTGGTCCTCATTTCTCCATAGAGGACAATGACATCTACTATATGCAACATGGTGTTGTGAGAACCTTTTGATAGGTATAAAGTCATAGTAATAACAATTGTTTTTGTCTTTTATTTTGTGCTTGCTGCATATCATGATCTGTAAAAAGAGTTTTATACCTGTTTCCCTCTCCATGAGCTTGGAAAGACTGACCGCTTGCCCAAGGCTACTTGGGGAGAACATAACAAGGCCCAGAGTTGAACCCAAGTTACATCCAAGGACTGCCCAGCACTGGCTGCCCCTAAAGCATTTCACAGATTTAGGAGGGAAGGGTCCACAGCCACACACGATAGTGGCCCTCCTCCAAACGCAGTCCTGTGTGGAAAACACCAGCCATGAGCCCTACAGCTTGTACCCTTCTCGCCTTACCTCCTTCTGATAAGAACCGCTTCCTCCTCCTCTTCTACTTCAAGAAGTAGGGTGCACAGGAAAGCCACACTGCTATTGCAAGATCCCTTTAGTTTAATAAAAGTTAAATGTCTTTGGCTCCATTTCCATCCACAAACCATCAATATTTCAGGACTACTGCTCAGCCCTGGGTGGCAGAGATGGCCCCCTCCGTGCCTGAGCGGCAGCTTCTAGTTAAAAGTTCACCACAGAAAATTTGATGCCTAATAAATTGGAGCCTTCCCTGTTTTAAATCATTTTTAAACCACGATTGCTGCACAAAATATAATTATTACAAACTGGTCATTTGTAACAGAGAAATCTCATTAAAACGATTCCATGCTGGAAAGGCAAGTGGGAGGGGGAGGTGAATAGGAGGCAGTGACAGGGTGGGGAGGAGGGGAGACTGGAAGAGTGGGAGGCTGTGGAAGGGTGGGAGAGGGCTGGGGGTACTCTTAATTACAGATTGATTATTTCTGGTGATTGAGCGTGGAATATAATCAACTCAACATCTCCAGGCTAGAACAGAAGATGTGGGGACAGGCAGAAGGGCTATGACTGACAGATCTGGATTATTTTCTGTTCTCAGTCCAGAGACTGGATAAAAGTGGTTTGGATGAGGCACAAGTCAGCCCCTCTCTACTGCCTCAGCTAAGGTTTCTGGCAGGTTCCTGGCCTGAAAAGGCACCTGCTATTGATGAGGGGCTGCAGAGTTGCCCCTACTCCTGATTAGTCTCCCAACAGAGCAAAGGCGCCAAAGACGTTCGCTATCTCTACAAGTGCTGGGTTTATTAACAGAGAGGTAGAAAGCAGGGTTCAAATCCTACCTCTAATCCTCTTCTGCCCGAAGTATACAAGCTTAGGAAATGTGCTGAATTCTGTTCTCTCTCTCTCTCTCTCTCTCTCTCTCTCTCTCTCTCTCACTCTCTCTCACACACACAGTGTTTGTTGACAGTGGGATCCTCACCGACTGTAAGCTGCCCCCTTGTACAGAGCTGGCTCTGGGGAAAAGGCAGGATTAAAATTCCCTGGCAAAGAGGTGCAGAAAACAGCTGCGGCGACACATGGTGAACCCTCTTCCAGGGAGGACGTAACACAAGGCACACTTCTCTCCTCAGAGAGTGTGAGGTCCTAGGGTAGGGGTGAGGGTCCTTCTTCCAGGTAAGAGAGAAAGAGGCTGTTGAGCATCCAGAGAGCATCCTGTGCGGGTGCCTGGCCACTGCTGCAGACCATGAAGTAAGTCAGCGTCCTGGAGTTGTTGGTTTGTCATTCTTCAGCACTGGGGATGGAGCCCGTGACATCACACATGCTAGACAAATGTCGCACTACTGGGCAATCCTCATGTCCCGTACCAGAGTTTTCATACTCATTGCCAATTCTGAAATTCCAGCAAATGCCCAGAATGCCATCCAGGACCATTCTTCATGTGCTTGGGAGGCTATTGAGGAAATCTACCTGTAATGGTACTAAAAAGGACTCCAAGCTCGGCTGGGCATGCTGGCACATGGCCTTTAATCCCTACATTCAGAAGGCAGATGCACGCAGCAATCTGTGAGTTCAAGGCCAGACTGGTTTACATAGTGAGTTCCAGGCCAGCCAGGGCAACACAGTGAGACCTTGCCTCAAACAAAACAAACCTCCAAGTACCTAGAGCTCCACTGACATACCTCCTTCCAGGTCACTGCCCTCCAGTTTATTTGCCTCTGCATCTAGCACGCCCTACTCTGAGGAATACCTCGTGGGAACAGCTCCTGGCCTGCAGTGCAATGCTGGTTAATACAGACGGCCTTGGTTTTCCTTGAGGGACTCCTGGGAACTGAGGAAAGCCATCTCCAAGGGCACCCACCTCTGCAGCTTCAGGTACTACCTGCAGACCATCAGTCAGCCCACGCGGGTCACGCAGCTCACACGGGTATATGTGCCTGTCCTCCGGAAGTCTCCTGAAGGCAAAGACACCGTTTTCTTGATTTTCCCTGCTTCTCTCCTACACACAGCTAAAATAACATCCAGGGGACAAAGATCTCCCCTCAGACACCCTCAAACCAGCCACACTGTGGCTGAGGGATCATCATTTCTAACTGTGAGAAGGTAGGTCACATTCTCTCCATGGGGCTCAGCTTCCTCTTCCGTAACTTGGATACGATAGCAAGAACTGTTCTATTTCAGAAGACACACTGGCGTGGTGGAATCATAAGGACTGCGTCATCATGACCCTTAGTCATGATGGCCCCGAGTCTTGCTTGAGGGGAGAGGACATCTTCCTTGTTAGTTTTCTTGCCTCTGACTTCGTCAGTCTTCCCTTACAGACAGCCCACACACACGCGCAAAGCATCTTTCTGTGATTGGCTAGCCAGCTCAGCCCCCTGCAGGTTAGGCTGGTTCAGGGTGGGTGCTATGAGTGGGTGGACACCTGAAGCCCACAGAGGAAACACCTGTGTACATGGTCACAGGACTGTGAGTGGATGGGCAGGGCCACCCCCTCCTTTCCTCCCAAATAGCTGTGCAGCAGTGGGGGGTGGGGGAGGGACAGGCCAGTCATGTGGCTGGAGGTGGGAGCGCCTGAGGGTTGCCAGGGAAACCATGGCTGCGGGAGCCCCCAGTCATTCGCCTCTTTGCCATGGAGACAGTAAGATGTAGGCAGCAAGGGTAACAGAACAGGTGGCCCCCACCATGGGATCCAGGAAACCACAGTGCAGCCTTGGCCTTTTGCTAGGGAGAGAGCAGCCTTGGGATCAATTTTCCGATTACAAACCCATGTTCAAATGTCAATTTCTTCCCTCCTGCTTGTGAGCTTTTCCCTCCATTTCATCAATCCATCCCCCTCCTTTCTTGTTCCATGCATGCATGTCGGCACACACACTGGTCTTTGGAGAATGAAATTTGGCAGCAGCTGGGGGCCTGGTACGACCCCATAGTGTCTAGAATTTACGGAAAAGATCCCGTCTAGATTGAAGGAGGGAGGCTTAGGGTGAGAGGTCTGGACACAGAAGCAGGGGTATCTAAATGCAAAATGGGCATGCTGCCCCGTGTGGCTTGTAGGCACTCCTGGGTCAGCCCCTGGCTCACTACCAGTCTGACCATCAGTGTGAGTTTACTGAACCAGCAGATTCCTGAAAACTCTTCAAAATTCTCCCACAATCCACCCCTTCCCTTCCAGCCCTTCCTCCAGTACAGGAAAGGGACTGGTTAAAAATGAGCGATGTGGGCTTGCAAGTGTAAGGCAGTTTCTCCACAGTTTCACAGTGCCCGGGACAGAATAGTACAGTTAGAATTCTCCATAACTCAAGCTCTGGACACCCTGGTTCATGAAGTAGGGGAGGCACTCAGGCTGTTCAACATGCTGCCAGGGCTGCAGCTTATGGAATGCTCCCTTCCGGCCTTCTCCTCCCTGCCCCTGCCCCTGACCTCACACTTACTTTCTACGCTCTATGATGCTAATGTTTAAATGTTGGATTTTTGTCTCTTCTTGCTGACTTGAAAGTAGAAGAGAAATTCTGAGGTGAGAAGGAAAGAGTCTAAAGGGAGATGGATGGAAGATGGAAGTCGGGGGTGCTGGCTTGCACCTTTAGCTCCAACACTAAAGGCAGAGACAGGTGTATTTCTGTGAGTTCCAGGACAGCCAGGCTACATAGAGAGAGACACACCTTGTCTCCTCTCCCCACCAAAAAAAAAACAACACTCAAATAAATAAAAAGTAGAGAGTGAAGTCCAGAAGAAGAGAGAAAGCGTAACAGAGGGAAGAGAGAGAGAGAGGCTATGTGTTTTTTTTTTCTCTCATGTATAACTCTAGATTTAATATGCATGTGTGTGTTAGCAGAAGGAGGACTGTCTAGGAGGAGGAAAGAAATTATCGAGGTTGAGGCTAGAGATGGGAGAAAGTAACAAGGGAGGGACGACTAAGAACAAAATACAATATGTATATGAACATGTCATAACAAAACATAATATTTTGTACACTGACTAGTAAAAGAAAAGCAAAACCAAAGCTATTGTGCCAGATAAGCAGAGGACTCAGAACTAGAGAGCCACAGAACCTCAGGTTCGTAGGCTCCAGTCTCAGCTGCTGCTGTGTCCACTCACACACCCCTGTCACTGACTTGCCCCATGCCTGGCTCCTCATCCCACTGACACAGCCTCTTTCTTCTACTCTGGGTTCCAGGTTGTCATCTAGCACAACCTACCCACTCACTGGGCCATCTGTCCATCTGCCTGGTTGTCTGGCTTGTCTCCTGCCTGTTGGATGTTCAAGCCCTGGGCTGTGACAATCATATCTGATCATTAATAATGCAATAATGGAATAGTGACTGGAGAGACACTTGGCTAATCAGCTAGCACAGGCTCATTAGTGGCACAGAACAATCACAGCGATGTAATAACAGATCCCAGGAAATTTCAATTAAACCTGGAACTTTGTTAGGGTTTCATTTCATTTTCGGCACGGTGCAGGACGGCATAATTGCAATCAGCTAAAGCCACTGCAAATCTCTTCCAAAAGAGCCCCTTCCCCTGGGTGTGCACAAGAATTAAGCCTTGCTCTTCCTTAGCGCCTGCCCATCTGAATCCTGAGCTGGTTAATGAACTCTTTCCCTGCCCTGAGGAATATTCCAGCCCAGTCTCTGGCTTTGCTAACCAGGAGATCACCCTGGCTTCTGGCTGCATAGATGATGCTACAGATCTGTGCTTTTTAGAAGCTTGAGGCACGCTAGCTAACTGTACTAACTTCCTTACAGCAGTTGCTACATTTAAACCTCACATTGAGCTTCCGATTCATGCATCATTTTATGTGATTCATCCAGTATCAAAGAAGATATAAACTGCTTTGGGTTATACATACCTAATATCACTGGAGCAGTCAGAACACAAAGCCAGGCCTGCCCAAGTCCAAAGCCCATATTACTAGCTTATCTTTAAACTCTTCCTCTTTCCCATTTGGCTTCTTTTCTTCTGTTCTCACTCTGTCATTCATTTTTTATTCTCTCATTCACATTTTCATTTTCGCATTCATTGTTTCATTCTCTTATTCTCTCATAAGAATTCCCTCATGTTCTTCCCTCCTCCTTCTTCTCCCTCCCCTTCTCCTCCCCACCCTTCCCTCTCCTTTTCCATGTTTCTTTCTTTCTCTCTCTCTCTCTCTCTCTCTCTCTCTCTCTCTCTCTCCCTGGATTGAGCACTGAGAGGGCCTCAACAAGCTTCGGGAAGCTGGGCATTCACATTATATCCTTGGTCTTCGGTCTGTGCTGGACAACTAAGGAGAGTTTTAAAGAAGCTCTGGGGGTGGTGGGTAGCTCAGTTGGTAAAGCACTAGCCACAAAACCATGAGGACCCAAGTTTGATCCCCAGAGGACACATTTTAAAACCCAGGTATGATGGCATGCGCTTGTGATCTCAGTGATCAGGGAGACGGAGGTAGGCAGATCCCTGAGGCTCACTGGCCAGGCAACCTAGCTAGCTTCCTGGGCAAGTCCAGACCAATGAGAGAAGCCATCTCAAGAAAATAAGGCGGATGCCTCCTGAGGGCAACACCTGATTCTGGCCACTCTCAACACACTCACACACATGCAGGTGCTCCCACACAAACACGTATAGGACAGCTAGCCCAACTCTACCCCCGAAAATCTACACCCTTCTCACAATCCCTGAGGATGGGAGCTAAAGGTTTTCAAAGCTCTTTGGGAAATTTTGAAGCACATTGTCCCATTAATTAGGGTATCCATTTGGGCTAAGAAGTGGCACACAGGTTAAAAGCACAGGCTTTGGGGATGGTCCCGGCTTAAGATTTATGTCACGGCATGCATGGTAAAGCATGAACCTATCTCAATGTCCCATTTTCTTATCTCCAAGCCAGGGAAAGATTGTGTGAGGTTATATCTTCAACGTGTTCAGCAGAGTGTGAGAGAAAGCTCCAGAAGCATGTCCTACAGTTGTTTGGGCTTTCAATAGAAACTCTAGGATTGAGACAGACCTTGACACAAACACTGAATCTGCACTTACCGTGTGAGTGACCTTGGTTTACAGAGCCTTGTGTTC
Organism: Psammomys obesus; assembly: GCF_907164565.1. Lineage (NCBI taxonomy): Eukaryota > Metazoa > Chordata > Mammalia > Rodentia > Muridae > Psammomys > Psammomys obesus. The sequence goes on along the minus strand of NW_026596039.1, from coordinate 5,471,860 downwards.
TCACTGATACGAGAGTGATAATTGTGGCCAATCAGGCAAAGATTCAAAAGTAAGGTACCTAATATCCTCAGGTTCATCCTCTGCCTGAGTCTGAGCTAAGGGGTCACACACGCAGCTAGCACACATGGGCCCAGGCCCATAGTGTCTTCACTTTCATTGACTCTACCCAGCTCCAGGGCAACCCCTGTGAGGTACTCATATGTTTTGGTGATCACTCTTACCATCCTGAGTCTAGTGTCTCTGAAAGAACAGGACTCATCCCCCATGTTAGGTCAAGGCTGGCCACACCCTGAGAACAAGTCTCCCTGGCCATGACACAAGGCATGTGCAATCTGGAGAGGTGTCAGCAGCTTCCCCAGTTGAGAGCAGAGTGGAGGGTAGTGAAGGCAGGAGAAGAGAGAAAGCATCCTCCCTCCTCTTTTTCACCCTCATCCCTCCCAGATCACCTGCACCTTCTGTAACTCTGTACCATTCTTCAAGGAGCAGTGTGGCAGAGACCGGAACCTCCACTAGAATGTGTGCGTTTGAATTCTGTTCCTGTCATTTCCAAGCGAACTTGGACCTACAGCCTTGGAGCTCATCAATGAAGGAGGTTGTTGTGAACCTGCCGAGCTCCAGGCTCTGTTCTTCTCTCGCTCCGCTCCTCCTCCTCCTCGTATCCGAAGCCTCTCAGAAGCTGTGAACTCTCTCTCTTCTCCCTGCCACCTCTGCCCACCGCTCTGTCTCTCAAGTCGGGACACCCTCACCACCACCTGCCTGAGACAGGCAGAGGCGAATGGTTTCAGGTACCACAAACACGAAGCCATAACAATGCTTCTTTGAGCTCAGGCTTGAGCACCTGTGATCACCCTTCCCTCCATGACGAGACAAGGGGACCATCGTTCCTACCCTAAGAAGACCCCAGCTAGGGCAAGCGAATGAAGGTTTGATTCCACCCTCAGAAAAGCTCTGGAGCTCAGAAAAAAATGGCTTTCTCCTGTCCCCACTAGAGCATTACCTCTCTCATGAGCATTTCTAGCCAGAGTCGCCTGTCCTCAGTCCCCTCCACAGCGCCCTAAGCTTGATGCACATAAGAGTCTGTTTGAAGTGGAAAAATCCCACCGCAATTACCTGTAGAACCAGGACAAAGAGAATGCCGTGAACAGAAAGAGGAATTTATTTATTTGTTCCCTGGGCTTTGCGTTAGCTTCTAAATTGTCCTTCTGTAGATAAAGGCACTGCTCTAGCCGCTCAGCGCCAGCTCTCGGCGACTGATCTGCATCCGGTGGATCAAAATAGCCCCCAAACCAGATGGAGACCCAGAGCGCACCAGGAGCCCAGAGTTGGTTCTGAGCCCTTGAGTGGTGTTTAAATAGAGTTGGGAAGCTTTCTTGGGATTTTTCTGGGACAAGGTGGGTGGGTGGATGGGCACAACAGGGATTTTCCAGGAACAGATACAAAGTGCAGGGAGGAAGGAAGCAGGGAAGCAAATAGAGTTTGCTCTCACCTCTCCATAACCATCTTCGTCTCAGCCTGAGAAGGAATCACAGTGCCAGAGAGTCTGAAGGGTAGCAGGGTTGGGGGTCAGAGGTGGAAGTTTCCAATGAGAGTGTGTTTCCTAGTGAGAACCCTTGCTGGGGCAAATGCAGACGGGGCCCACCCCGTGCTATCAGAACTCTGGCTTCTGGGGACCCCAGTTTCCAGGTCTGTAAACGGGGCTCGTGCTATTTTATTCTCAGAGTTTGCTGATGATTGAGATAAAGAACACAAAGGCCTGTGCATGGTATAGGGCAGGGATTTAGTTAGGGTCCCCAAAGCATCTTTGAAGCCAGCAGGGTCTTGCACACAGTAGGCAGACACTCCACCATTGAGCTCTGCATGGTCTTGCCATAAACTTTAGTCTCTTATCTATCCAGACCCACCTGACCTATGCCGGTGGGAGGCATCAAGCAGACAAAGGACAGGTCTTCTAGAGAGACAGATGTATCTATTTTGCCTACCTTGGCATCCCTAGGGCCCACACTGGCTGGCTGAATGATGTCATCCACCCCTCCATGTGACTGGAGGAGGGGGACAGTGTGGGCATGATCTCTGATACTGCTGCTGCTGCTGCAGGCAACAGCTTTGGAACCAGGGAGAAGCCTGTTTGGTTGCATCACTAGAACTTTGAGGGGAAAAGAAAACTACTCCCATCTGGCTGCTCCATCAGCCCCAGACTTGTCTGTGTCTCTGGTTTAGCTTCACTGAGAAAAGAGTCCCAGACAGCCTGGCCTGTCTCAGGCTGCTTCCTCTCTCTTCATCTGCTTTCATCATGAAACCATGCATGGTCAAGGGCACCAAAAGCACACAGTGCAGTGTGGGGGTGGAGAGCGCTCCTCCCGCCTCTGTGTATTTTCTTGTTGTCAGGTATCCTTGTTCCCTGGCCTCTGCTGGGCCCTTGGGGTACCGACCCCTCAAATCTCCTTGGTCTTTAGGAGGGTATAATAGGCCTCCAGGCCCTTTCTCTCCCTAGAATGTCCTTCTTTCATCCATTTAAGTATTCATGTTTCCTGTGAGCTAGGGACAAGGAGAAAGAGCAAACTGGATGGGAGGCTTGTGAGAACTCAGAAGGAGGCAGTGTCCTGTGAGGAGTCTGGACCAAGAACAGTTGCGCTTTTTTTTCCTTCTTCTTTTAGTGTTTTTTTTTTTGTTTTGTTTTGTTTTTTTTGTTTGTTTGTTTTTTGTTTTGTTTTGTTTTGTTTTTTACAATAGCAACAGCTATAGTTTATTGCTTATATAGTACATGTTTGGTGTTTTGTTTGGTCTTCATATATCTTATAAAGGTGAAGCAACAAACATGTTGTCCAATTGAGCCATCTCCCCAGCCCCCAGCCTCTCTAAATTCTTTTTTTTTTTTTTTAATTAGTTACATTTTATTAACTCTGTATCCCGGCTGTATCCTGCTCCCTCATTCCCTCCCAAACCCTCCCTCCCTCATCTTCTCTCTGCCCCTTTCCAAGTCCACTGATTGGGGAGGACCTCCTCCCCTTTCATCTGATCCTGTTTTATCAGGTATCTTCAGGACTGGCTGCAAAGTCCTCCTCTGTGGCCTAGCAGGACTGCTCCTCCCTTGGGGGGTGGGGAGATCAAAGAGCCTGCCATTGAGTTCCTGTCAGAAATAGTCCCTGTTCCCCTTACTATGGGAAACCATTTTAGTGTCTTCTTTTTCTTCCTCCCTGCCATCATGATCACATATCACTCACCATGAATGATGTTCCTTGTCTGGGATTGCCAGGACTAACCCATGCAGGTGTTCCCTTCCCTAGGCCAACTGCCTGATGGCGTAAAAAGAAAGGAAATGGAAAAACCACCAGGCCCAACAGCTGCAAACCTCATTTTCTACTTTGTACTTCAGAAACCAAATCATCTAAAATTTCTCTAATGAGCCACTTGAAAAACAAGAGCAAAGACTTGGGGGAAACCTAAATGTGACCTCTAACTCAGAAAGAGTTTCCATAGTGCAGGCCCCAGTGCCCAGCCCAAGGACTCTCTGCTTCAGGCAGGGCATAGTCTTTGGAAGCCTGGCCTTGTATGCCCCGTGCAGGGCCCGTGAGTGTCTGTCTGATGGGAGAGCTGGTGGGATGGGGGGTGGGGGGAGGTAGGAGGTGGGGCTGTATCCTGTTGGTCATGAGAGAGCGGCTGATCCTAGATTTGGCAAAAGTGACTCTGGAACAGCCTGCATGCATTCTGCCCTTCCCAAACACGCGGTCCTGATCCAACACACTGCCAGGTAACCCCCTGTAGTGGGCTGTCCTCCAGGCCCTGGCCTGACCTCCAATGCACATGTTTATCCTCTGGCCAGTCCCCCGGGGCAGCCAGGACTTAATGAACTACCTAGTTGCCCAGGCAGCCTTTGATCCTAGCAGTTCAGCAGAGGAAATCGATACCATTAAGAGAGAAAACCTGAGATGTGGAGTGAAGCCTGAGGATAGGCCTTTTGCCCATGCGACTGCCAGCCCACCTGCTGCTCGTGACGCTGGGAGGGCAAGGCAGGAAGCCTTCCCTCTCTCCAGGGGATGAGCCCTGATCTTGGAGCTGAGAAAGGTGGTGAGGACCTCAGGGCATTCCCAGGCCAGGATTAGGCCAAGGTTGGAGTTTCTGAGAGCAGCCTAGGAAGGCCGGAAATGCTTGGAGCAACCATCAGGCTGTGCAGTCAGCAGAGCTGAGGATGAACCAGGGGAGGAGACACGCAGGAAGATGGAAAACAGAGAGGGGGAGAGGGAGCAGCATGGAAGCAAGGAAGAGCTGCAGCAAGGGTCGGGACCTAGCATGGGCACAGTAGCAGCAGGCGGGCAGGAACCAGTAAGAGTAAGCTGCTTGGTATCAGCTCTGAAGTAGATCCCACTCAGACAGGCCAGCTCCAGGGAAGCCTGAGAGATCTGAAGAAGGTGGAAAAGTGGTAAGGAGCAGGTTGGGGTCCACACTGTGACCCTGTACACCCCACAGTTCTGTCAGAGTCAGACTCATCTCTGTGTCTGACTCACCTTGCTTGAATGATGCATTCTCTCACAATCAAAGGGCTCCTACTCACTGCCAGGACCAGGGTAGCAGCACAGTCAATATTTACGTAAGTGCCAGCTGGTTGTGTTATCTAGCACTTGTCTTCAGCCTTAGTGTCCCCCTCAACCTCCCTTCTCAGCATGGGGGTGATAAGAGCCATGTACAACTCCACAGTTGTGCTTTATACCGAGCAGCAGGCTGGGTGCAGGCCCCTCCACCTGGCCTCTCCACTGGGCACAGCGGCACTGCAATCCTAGATTGCCTCCGTAGCCACAGGCTACTGTTCTGGAACCCTCCTGTGGTCCCAGCACCTGTAGGTTGACAGTCACAGGTCTCCTGGTCCCAGGTTGGCCCCAGAACCCACACTGCGAAGGAGGGAGTCTGTGACTGCCCACTGTTCAGTGGCCTGTGTTCTCATTGGTTCGTCTGTGTTCTCATCCTTCTCTATGCCTCTCCCACGCCATGGCCAGTCAGTCACTTCCCCTTAGAGTTCCCGGATTTCTGTATCCACTGTAGGTGGATCACATCTCATAGGGGGCTGTAGAATCCTGGCATCAGAGAGTATATATTGAAACAGCACTGAGGGTCCAGATATATACAGCTGCTTCTTTCCCACTTATGTAAATGACACACCACGGAAGTCCCTTTCCCAGGCCTGAGCTGATCTAGTTGCTTCGGGACAAGCCCCCTGAAACACTGAAGGCTCTTACTGAACAGGACCAGGCAGGAAGAAATATCACAAACACCAAGAAATATGTGAAACTGTCCAGAGGGTAGAACTTGATGGCCCTGATTTGAAAAGGGCATTCTGGGATTGCAGACACCCTTGGCTAGGGGCTGGTATCCCAGCCATCAGCAATGGGCTGTAAAGACAGCAACAAAGTCCCTTTGTCTTTCTTCAGGCCCCAGATGATAGCCGAATATCCTTAGATATGTGGACAGCACACTTCCCCCAGTCTGGGCCATAGTCCCACCTAGAAGGAGCTCCACCCAGTGCACACAGTAGGCCAGCTTTCACACCTGGCAGAGACAAGGAGGTGACCAGGTGTGCCACACCCCACCACCACCACCTGAGCAAGGAGTCTGGTTTATTAGTGAGCTCCTGCCTCCATCATCCCCAGCTGGGCCCCTGGCTGACAAACAGGAACCTTTGAGCCCTGTGGGGGAGGGACAAGGCAGGTGTTTTGATACCTGCAGCCAGAGAACTGTCACTGAAGGGGGCAAAGCAGGGGTCTGACGTCAGGAAGCGAGTCCAGCCAAGGGGGTGCATGCCAGCGGGACTTAGCACAAGCAAGTCCCAGCAGGGCAACTTGCTCAGCCGTCTGAAGCAACATTCAAGGCCCTTCCCTGGCTCTGCCCCAGGAGGATGCTTCCTCCGGGTTTGCGCCGGGCTCCCACACCTGACCCTTCCAAGACCCGGAGCCCAAGCAAAGTCCATGGAGCAGCTCCCTGCAGCACAGTCACAGGTGTCCTCAGGGGCAAAGGTGGTCTTCACGCCCCCATTAGAAGGTCTCTCAGCCTCGGGCCAGGGGTGTGGGAACTTCTGAAGCTGTGTCCAGAGAACATGCTTGACAGATATTGCAGTGAGAAGGCAGAAGGTTTCAAAGGCGCCATTTTCCCACATTGCACCACCAGAATCAGGATGAATAGAGACCTGAGGGTCACACCAAAGCTAGAAGGATCCTGACAGCTGTTCATCGCTCACTTTCATTCACAAGACCCAGGGGCAAGAGCACAGTGTCGGTGTGACCTAGAAGGGAGCCCTCATTTCACTAGCCTCTACCTTGCTCCAGGTCTCTTGTCCTCTGTCCCTCAGACTCCTAGGATCAAATCTTGAAGGACAAATGGATTGGATGCTAACATGGATTCTGCAGGATATTTCCAGGAAATGAGATTCCCAGAGGATTTCAAGAGCCCCCTGGGAACTGAGGACTCTGGCAAGACTAGAAGAGGAGCTGGAGCCAGCACAGCCTTGCCCAGGACTGCTCACATCATGCTACTCTGTGACGTCAGCCCTGGAGGACAGATCTGCTACTCATCCCCTGTGGCCCACAGTCATGGTATCTGCCAGGCCTCAGTTTCCTCATCTGGAAAATGTGTACACTAATCCACTTCCCAGATTCGCTGTAAGAATGAGCCAGAGACAGTTCTCTTCTCCATTCTCCTTCTGCCTCCTCTCTTTCTGAGCTTCAGTTTAGTGAACTGGAAAAGTCAGAGAAGCTGTCATGGATTCTCTCACGTTTATGGTCACGATCTCCAACCACAAGTTTGCTTTTATAATCTCTACTAGAGCAAACACACGCATTCTGCGAAACACTCCTTTATCAGACATGCCTGTACACATAGGCACACACACAGCATACACATATATGCACACGACACAGACATACCACATGCATACTATTCACACATACACACCACACCCCATGCACATACATACACATAACGTACCACACACACAACATACACGTATGTATACATGCACCACACACGGCACACACACACCACACACTCCAGATACACAAACACCATACACACGCATGCACGCCCATGCACGCACACCACAGACCTACCAGGAACACGTGACTCAGCTTCCCCCGAGACTCTCAGCCTGGGTAACGCATGTCCTGTGAATACAGCATTCATAGGTGTTTCAGGAATGACTCTGATTTACACCTGTTTGTCAGCCCAACCCTGGCATTTTCAGAATGAAAGTGTTGCCAGGACAACAGGCATAAACCAGGAATGCCCAGGGAATCCTACGAATCCTCATCAAGACCTCAGTCTCAGGTAAAGAAGTTTCTGCTGCCCGTTCCCGTCAGGGATGCTCACAGCGTCCGTGGCTGTCACTCTGGCGAGACCCCCGGAGCCCACAGGCCAGGCTCTGCTCCACTCCGACCACTTGTGTTTGCAGTGCTTGCTTCACCTCAGACTGCTTGCCCCAACATTGCCTCTTTGCTTTCCCCACCTCTGGAGCTCATTATGAACAACCTGAAGCGGGAACATCATCCCCAGCACCACCTGGCACATAGTAGGTGCTCAACAAATGTGTATGGGAAGAAACCGCCCATGAGTGCCCTACCAAGAGAACACGGGGCAGACAGTAGGGGGTTAATGCTCCCGCAGGAAGCTAAAGAAGCCAGTTTAGCAATACAGAAGAGAACTGTTGTTTCCTTCCAGGCAAGCCTGAGCAGGCCTACACACTCACACACACACACACACACACACACACACACACACAACCTCAGCCCATCCTCCCTCAACACTTTCCTGCAAATGGCACCTGGTGGTTGGCCAGGGAGCTGACATCTTCATGCCTACAGGTGACAAGCCCAGAGGACAATGAATTCTTTGTTTCAAGACTCTCACGGTTGGAGAGTTTATATCCAAAAAAGGGAAGGCAGTTCAGACCCCTAGTTGGAGCGCACCCCCTCTCTTACCCAGATGCCCCCTCCCTGGGCAAGGCACGCCCCAGCCAAGACATTCAGAGTGGATCCCCCTGTGCACACTTGCCAGCAGCCTGGGTACCATCGCTTGTCACTTGACAATGGAGAAGGATGTTTCTCTATTTTCCAGCTCAGATGAGCTTTCGAAGATGCTATCTGGCTGTGATATAAATCCATTGAGAGAGCCCTGGAGGGAGCCCCTGCAAAGCCCTAAATTGGACACTAAAAACAGATAAAAGCCGGTGGTTTAAAGGCTTTACGTGAGCTCCATTTGGGGGGGAAGGAGTGAAAACAGGATTTAGTTTGTCCTCTCCCACCAACACACTCTGGGCAGCTGGGGCTAGAGATTTGAAGTCTTTTGTGTCCCAGCTGCACGGATCGCAGTGCCCTATTAGCCAGTGCTATAGGGGAGGGCCTCCCGTTATAGACAATCTCAAGGGGCCTCTGGCTCCACTGGCACTGAGTTCTCACCATCCCACACTCTCACTCTGAGGACCAAATGAAGGGATCAGCACTGCAAGAGAGCCAACAGCTGTCTCCAGGCCACCCAGGTCCAGGTAAATGAACGGCCTTCCCTTGCTATGAGTAGCTCACAGCCTCATCCTACTGTTTGCCATCCAGGGCCCTAGTTCCCCTAGACCTGGTGGGTGGTTGGCATGCCTGCCTAGCTGTCACCTTTCTTCATAAATGTCTTTCTTAGCCACTATCCTATAGCCACAAAAATAAATAAATAAATAAATAAATAAATAAATAAATAAATAAATAAATAAA
>NW_026596039.1:5445358-5463115 GCF_907164565.1 Psammomys obesus | reverse complement strand
AAATAAATAAATAAATAAATAAATAAATAAATAAATAAATAAATAAAAATTTAAAAACAAAATAAAACACCTTGGCATTTGGGAAGACAGATCAACACAAAAATTCCAGGAGACAAAGTGTTTACTGGGTAAACATGAGATTCTGAGGCCCCAGAACCCACATAAAAGCTGGGCACAGGCAGTGTGTGCTTATAACCTCAGCACTGAGGCAGACACAAGAAGGTCCCCTGGACAGCCAGTCTGGCTAACTCATTGAGACTCTGTCTTCTCAATGGGTGAAGGTACTTGCTGCCAAGCCTGATGACCTGAGTTCAATCCCCAAGATCTATTACGATGGAAGGAGGGGATCAGCTCCTACAGGCTATCCTCTGATCTCCACAAACAGGCTGTGGATTTCACCCCTGAACAACAACAACAAAAAATGTCTAAAAAAATAAAAGGTGGACAGTTGACATCAACTTCTGGCTTCCATATGCACACACACATAAATGAACGCACAGCTCTTTCTTTCTTTCTTTCTTTCTTTCTTTCTTTCTTTCTTTCTTTCTTTCTTCCTTCCTCCCTCCCTCCCTCCCTCCCTCCCTCCCTCCTTCCTTCCTTCCTTCCTTCCTTCCTTCCTTCCTCTCTGTCTCTCTTCTCTTCTCTTTTCTTTTCCTTTCTTTTCTTTTTTTTTCTTTCCTTTTCTTTTCTTTTCCATACAGTTTGGAAAGGCCCTAATACTCTCTTTCAGAAATCCCAACGTCCAGGCCAATAAATAAGCATCTTAGTGGGTAGACTTGGTCATCAACATTTTCCAAATTGAACTCATATTTTCCAGGTGATTCCACCATGATAGCCACAGTTGAGTTTAACAGTCTACCCTGTTGATTCTGAGATTCACCAGAAAAACCAACTCCACCGTTTAGGGCTAAATTTAAAGCAAAAATGTATTAAATGTTAAATATTGACCAAGAGATGGACTTTACCCAGGACAATTCCCTGGAATTTCCCAGCTGGAATGGCCTCTAGCCACCTGTTGCAAGAGCTTTTAAAGACAAACCTATAGGCCACTGTACTTTCCCATGAGGCATTGTTATTTCCCAGAACTACAATTCCCAGCATTCTAGGCCATTATCTGGTTCCTGGGCAGGTGAGGCTTACAAGTTAATTTTAACACCTATTAATGAACACATAGAAGCTGGGATGAAGGTGTCCATCTTTCTCAAGTTTCTTATCCACCTATCTTCACTCCCATTATCTATTTTATACACAAAGCAGGAAGCTTCAGGGTTGGCCTATGACTAATGTCAAATTAAGGATCTACAGCTCCCTGCTAGGCAGGGTTGTTGAGCCTGGCTCAGCTCTAGGCTGATCAGGATTAGTAGGGTAGGAAAGCAGCCCATGAGGGCTTTGGGGCATGTCAGATCTGGGAGGGATGTTGAAAATCTAAGGTCACTTCCATTCTATAGGGAAGACACAGAGGATACTGGGGGTCTCTGACCCCTCTGTTCATTCACTAGTGCCTGTTGTGGCTCTTCTCCCTCTTCCACTCATGCTGCCACAACAAAGCCCTTTGCTTCTGACAACTCCTCACTGAATACATCTCCAGGGAGAAGAGGAGGGTGGCAAAGCCCTATGTCAGATAGAGTTGTCTACAACATTGCCTTTGCCATGTGGAAGCTCTGCTCTTGAAGGCTGTCTGGGCCCTTCTGGGCTTCTGTTCCTCTCATTTATCAGAAAAAGAAAGGATTAACTGCTACACAGTTGTTAAGTGATGCCTAAATGAGACAAGTGTGGAAAGTCCCAGAGCCGTGCTGTCATTTTAGGAAGAGTTACATTTCTCTCTTTCCTTTCTTCTTCCTTGAACCGAGACAGAACTTCCGACCCACAGCTCCATGAGCCTTAGCCCCAGGAGATATGCTGGCCTGCACAGTGTATCCCAACGAGTGGGAGGTTAGGGACTTTGCTCTTTTCTCTTAGACAATCGCTTGGATTCCAGTAGACAGAGTAGGGTGAGAACCCTCAAGTTTCACCCGTGTGTTCCCAGGTGGTCATATCTCTATGTAAAAGGTTTAGCATTCCTGACGAGAGCCCTACCCCATGCATGGCATCCTCCACAGTTTCCACCCAAACTGTCTTGGAATTAAATGAAGTAATAATGTTTTCAGCAAGTACCAAGTGAGAACCTCGTTGGTGCCAGGGGTTCAGGAGGGAGTGACAAGTGTGGCTTCCGGGTGAACAGAATCTAGGGTCATTTGACTTTGTGCCCACCACAGCATTCACGTGTTCAAATTCTGCTCCCAGGTGATGGCATTAGCAGAGGGAGCCTTTGGGAGGAGCCTGTCCCACCAGAATGGGATTTGCATCCTTGTGAAAGAGGACCTGGAATGTTCCCTTCCACTTTCCATCCCGGAGGGAGGGGACACAGTGAGAAAGAACAACCCTGAGCCAGGCAGCAGCTCTCACCAGGCACCGGGTTTTCCAGTATCTTGATTTCAGTCTTCCCAGTCCGCACGATGATGAGCAATAGGAGTTGCTTAAAAGCCACCCAGCCTGTGGCATTTGGGATAGCAGCCTCAGTAGACTAGAATAAAAAACGGGTACGTAGCAGCAGGGTTGATGCTGTATCAGATACATAAAGCTGTGGGAGCAGCTTGAGGATTTGGTAGTAGGTCAAAAAAAAGAGAGAGGAATTGTGAGGCACTTGCCAGCCAAAGCCTACATTGCCATAAAGATACCATAAAGCGCAATCATGGAGAGGGCTCAGAGAACAGGTGAGCTCTAGAGGAAATGTCAGTCTTCTCAGAGAATAGCTAAGTGGTTGTGAACAGAATCTTGGGAGAAACACGGGCAGTAAGGGCCATTCTCTAAGGTCTTAGAAATGAGAAATGTGTCAGTAGATACTAGAGGAAATGTGATTCTTGTAATGAAATGGCAAAGAACTCGCCTGGATTGTGTTCATGTCCTAGTCTTTTGTAGAAGGTAGAACTTATGAGCTTTGAAATAGCATGTTGTGCCAAAGACATTTCTAAGCAAAGTATAGAAGGCACGGCTTGAATTCTCTTGAACGGTTGTGATAGAATGTGAGACGAGAGAAATTATTTAAAGATGGAATTTCTAATCAAAAGGGAAGTAGGACTTGAGGATTTAGAGAACCCTGAGCCTGTATTGTAAAAAAGCAAAAGGAAAAAAAAAAAAAAGCATGTCAGAGAGAAAATACCCAAGGTGTGGTCAAGTGTCCACTCCATGAGGATAGTGGACGGCATACAGGTGCTGCTTGTCACAACTTCTGAGGAATGGTCTTGACGGTATTTTTGGAAAATCCCTGGAGCCATTTCTCTCAGCACAAGCCCAGAGAATCACACCTACAAGCATAATGGCTTCAAAGGAAGGGCCATAGATGTCTAAGGGGACTGGATGCTTATTGCCTGGGACCACTGTCCACATCCCTTGGCTGTCATAAGGTTGGCACCAGCAGGCCCAGGAGTGGCGTAGACATGGTGGCTGCTCCTCTGGCAAACACAAATTGTGTAGGCACAACTGTGAGGTTCCATCTCTGCCAGTGCACAGAGAATGTGAACTATATATCTATCTCCACCAGCAAGGCCTCAGAGCGCGACCACCCAGAGTCTACAAAGACCGCATCCATGGAAAAAAAGGATATCAAGCCAGAGAGAGCTTTGAGATTTACTCTTGTTTACCCTGCATGGGTTTCAGACTTACTTGGGACCTGTGACCCCTTTCTCTTCTGTTTATCCCTCTTGGAATGAAAACAGCCATCCTATGCCTGTTCTACCATTGAATTTTGGAAGCAAGTAATGTTTGATTTCACAAGTTCACAGCTGGAGAGCAATTTGCCTCAGGATGAATCATACCTTGAGTCTCATCCATATCTGATTTAGATGGTATTTAGATGGGACTCAGACTTTGGAGTCAAAGCTGGGATGAGTTAAGATTTATGAGATGGACTAAATGGCTTTGCATATGAGAGGGGTGTGAATCGGAGTGGGGGTTGGAACAGAGGAGAATGCTGAGGCCTGATGTCTGTCTCCAGTCCTACATCTCCCCCAGAACCATTGTTTTAGGAGATGGGGCCTTGGCGGAAGGTGATTGGGCGATGGGGACAAAGATAGCAGGGTTCATTTCTATAAAGAGAAAGGGAGAGGATACCAGAGCACTACGTGAAGGACTGAAGAGGTAGGTGGCTCTGTTGTTAAGTGCTCGCTACACAAGCAAGAAGGCCTGGTTTCCTCCTCCCAGAACCCACACTAAAACAAAAGGCAAGTGGGGTAGCTTGTGCTTGCAGTCCAAGCACTGGGGAGGCAGAGACAAGCGGCTCCCCGCAGCTCAGTGCCCAGCCAGCCTAGACTAAGCAGTGAGCTCTAAGCAAGGAAAGACCTGTCTCAAAAACCAAGATGGATGACATCTGAGGTTTTGCTCTAGCCTCCATACTCATGCACACACACACACAGGCATCTGCACACACGTGTACCTACACGCATACATACGTGCACTTACATGCATACACACACACAAATACATGCACTTACATGCATGCACACACAAACGTATGCACTTGTATGCATGCACACAAACACATACATGTGTACCTACATGCACACAAACACATAATAAATCAATAAGTGAAGAGAATTTGCAGAGACTTGGCAATGGGGTCCAGAACAATTTCCTTTGAGGACAGGACTGCTAGCCAGAAAATAAGAATAAGTAGGACTCACCCAGGAGGGCTTTTGGGAAGGAGCATTGTTCTAGGCGAAGGGAACAACACAGTTGGCAAAGACTTCAAGTGACAAAGGAAGGCCTGACGAGCCGTTGAGAACTGTTGAGAGATACCGAGGGCTGGGCGGCAAGAACGAGGCTGGGAAAAATCTAGGCTGGAGGCCTCAAAATGGAACGCGCATAAAACTCACCAGGAAGGACAGGATCCCCTTCACCCACCACTAGAATTTCTGACGCTCTGCTAGTGCTGAGCCAGAAAATTTATATTTCTGCTGGCTTCCTGGTAATGCCCATCAATAGTGCAATGTCAAATTGCTCTAGGCCTCATTAAGTGGTGAAGACCTTTCCCTAAGGTGTGTGTGTGTGTGTGTGTGTGTGTGTGTGTGTGTGCGTGTGTGTGTGTGTGTGTGTGTCCACACGTGTACTCCTGTGGTTTCCGGCTAAAGTCACGAACAGGCTCTCAGGTTCGGAAAGCTTTCTGCCCTACTTGTAGAGATGGCCTTCCCTTGAGAGAGAATTTTCCCTAGGCCCCTTGCATTTGCACAGTCTGCTAATTAATTGTTAGGAACTATCTCCTCAAGAATGTTTGTCTAGTCAACAGCCTTGGGAGACAGAGATGGCATGGCATCTCTCCAAAGCAAAGGGAAAGAAGCTAAATGCCTCGTATTAAAAACTTCTCTTTCTGGGGCAAAGGGCAAAGGTCAGGCCAAGTTTCTTCCCCTCAAAAGAGATTCGGATTCCCTTAAGTTCTCTCCAGGAACACACCCCACCAGGTGGGCATATGTCACACACCTCTCACCTAACCGTCTTCCAGTACTGCTGTTAGGAGTAGGGCAGGGGAACCCTCTCAAATTTAACCCTCTGGCTGCTTCCTTTGCTGCGTGATGAAGCGCGTTGTCTCTGACCCAGGAGCCCCGTGCATTCTGCCAGCATGTATGAAATCACAGCAGGCTGTCATGTCAGCTTGAACGTCAGGTCAGACACGGGGCACATTCCTGCTGCACTATTCTCTTTCCCTCCGTGGCCTGTTCCCCAAGTCCCTCTAGTCCCCTGTGGCACTCCGCATTGGTATTGCTTGCATCTAGGCTCTGCATTCACCTGCAGGAGGATTCTTCTCTGCTCCGTATTCCCAGGTCAGCAGCACCTTTCTCGTGACCCCTCTTGACCTTGGACTTCCGCAGATCATTGTGAATTTAGGCATGTATTGTCACATTGGATCTTCCTAACCCTGTTCATAGGAACGAAGGCAGAGTTCCCATCCTGCCGATAGGGAAACTGAGATACGCAGACGCTGACTCTTCGGCAGAGCAGGGTCACCCCCGGGGGTCTGTGCCCTTTTCACAGCGGCACGGTTGCTGCTTGATGCTGTGCTTTAATGCCAGCCTGAATCATACATGGCTAGGGAGGTAAGGCTTGATGGAAGATGAAAAAAAAAGCCTGCAAAGCTAAAGAGAAATGATAGGGAGCAACATTAGCATTCGTTCTCGAGAGCAGCCCATATATTTAAACCTTTCCCTGCTCAGCTCTCACCTAAGGCAGAGAGAAAGGGGTTCATCATTCACCCTTAAGTGGGGGCGGGGCTTTGGGTAGCAGTTTTTCTCTTTTTAACCATGGAGGTAGGAAAGGCTGAGCCACTCAGGTGGTAGACTCGGAGGAGGGGAGGAGAGGCTGCAAGCTCGCTCCAGGCAGCCGGGTGTGTGTTTGAACTGTAGATTGCTGAGTTTGATTGGAAAGTCAGAAGTCTAGCCAGGCCCCCTGCAGACCTATTTATGTGTGACTGGTCTACTCTCACAGACGAAACAAACATCAGAGGCTACCCAGCCGGCCAGCCTGACAGGCCCTCTGTGTTATCAAAGCAGGTACCAGTGTCAAGCTGAACCAGAACAGTAGGAGAGCATGAGGACCCTGAAGAGCAGCCCACGCTAGCCCCACCGACCCAGGGTGCTCTCAGAATTCCCCTTCCACCTTCCAGCCCCATAAAACTTTCAGCATCTGCCTCTTCCCCTAAGCCCCAGGTTAGTCCCATCCCTTCTTTCTCCTCTACCACTTCCGTTTCATCTCTAACTGATCTAATATTAATGTTCTCGTCATTACAGTGTTCACAGGCAAAGAACGCGTTTTGTCCACAGAGAGAGGGAGTTGAGAAATTAATATAATATTTGTTCAGGATTGATTTCAAGCCGTAATCCTTGCTGCCAGGGAGACCCATCTGTTTAAAACGATCAGACACTAATTACCCAGCTCGTGAACACAATAGCAGGATTGAGGAGCTGAGTCCTAATGCTCCCCCACACACTTGCAATTTAGCATTGTTATTTATTATGGGGGGGGGGGAGTCTCTCAGTGAAGAAGACGGATCTCCCATCCTCTTGACTGGCAGAGGCTCCCAGAGGACTCAAGCACAGCGGGGAAGAGGTCTCTGAATTTCTTGATCAAAGAATATGAGGAATTGCATTCATGTGGCTATAAAGGTTGAGCTCATTCCAAATGCGTTCTTTCTCTCCTCCCTGACTTAGTCCAGACTCCCCACAAAATCTGCTCTTTGGTGATACTTAATAAAGATACCGTCATCCTTGAGGGGAAACAGAGTTGAAAGCGCTGATTCATTCTCCCATGGTCTCTCTCCTTCATCAGATGTCAGGCCTGGGCTGTGCAGACTGTTTTCTACTTTGCTCTCACAACGGGCTCCCCCTCCTTTCCATTCAAATCCAAGACCCAAATGTTTGGACAGTGTTTCAAGTTATTGATGTTCACTTCTGGTCTCTATTTGTTTCTAATCTCTATTCTGTTGCTTATCATGATTCTTGTTAACAGAAAGAAAAAAAAAGGAAAAGGAAGGAAGGGAGGAAGGAAGGGAGGAAGGAAAGACAAAAGGAGAAGGGGAAGATGAGAAGAAGGAGGAAGGGAGAAGAGATGGAAGAAATCAGCAGGAGGAGATTAGCTGATTATGTAGTTCACCTGTTCAAAAATCTTCAATGGCTCCCCTTGGCCACCAACTAATTGGATATTTCACACCCTCCAAGTTCTAGCCTCAAGGCATTTTCCCGCTGTCCTCTGTCTTTCCATTCTGCAAACCAATCAACAGGGTAAAATGAGCTGCTCTTGTCTCTGTGTTGGCTGTACACTTCCATGCTCCCCTCCTCGGTTCATTCTCACCATATGAAAGGCCTGGCCGTGTTCCTATATGCCTTCCTTCTTGGAAGCCTTGTCTCACCAGATCCCTCTTCTCCTCTGATGCACTAGAGTGTTGTATTTGCGGGGACTTCTAACTTGTTTTATGTTTTCACATTGGTTCTAGTAATCCTGAAAGCTCCTTGTATTGATAACCAGTATTTCTGGTACTCCTGCTAACAACACAGACCCGGACCCTGGTTTTTTTTTTTTTTTTTTTTTTTTTTTACGGTGACTGTGGCTTGGTGAGAAGACAGACCATAAGTTAAGAATTGTAGCATTTATGGAAGTATAGACTGTGAAGGAGAAGTTTAAGGAGCTAATGAGACATAAGACAGTTCCCCTTAGGCAGGAAGAGGCAGGGACCATGGTGGATCTTGAGCTTATCCTGGAGCATACATGAGTCATCCCCTAAACGGACAAGTGGTGCTCTGGTTGGGCTCGGGGAACATGTGTAAATTCAGGGATTTGTCACCAGCTCAGCCTATGTTGAGCTAAAAAAATGACCATTTCCAATAAAGATGACCTCAGGCTCCATCTAATTCCCTCCATAAGACCCATAAACACACTAGGCAAAGCAGTGCTTGTGGATCTTCCTTCCTCCCTCCCTTCCTTCAGCTCCCCTCCCATGCTAACCTTTCCTTAAGAAATCTGTGCTTTTTCTGCTCACTCCTTGCCCACATTTCCTTATCCTTCCCGGGTGTGAGAAAAGAAACTCATAAATTCACTGACTCGGGGAAGAGATAAAGAACCAAAGGGTGGAGGAAATGGGGTACAATAGTAAGATCAAAGACCAGCAAATCAGTTAGGAAGCTGCTGTGGTTTGGGTCTCCCAAGGATCCGTATGGTACAGGTTGAATCCCTGTGCAAGGCTGGAGACAGAACCTTCAAGGGGTGCAATCTAGTGAGAAGTCTTTAAGCCAGTTGGAAAGGTATCCTCAAAGGGACTATGAGAACTCCATCTTCGTGGCTTCCTGCATCCCAGTGTAATCTCTTGTTTTCACACGTACTCCCACCATAGCCATCTCCCATCACGTGATGCAGCCGTGGTGGTCCTCACCAGAGTTGATCCAGTGTTAGGCACAACACGCCCTGGAACCTCCAAAACTGTGAGCCAAATAGCAGCTCCCTTTTCCTTACGAGCAGCTTGCCTCTGGCATTTCATGACAGTAACAAAGAACTGACTTAAGACAGACATTAGATGTGAGGGGATGGCCACCTCAGCTAGGCTGGAGAGGAACCATTAGCTTTAGGAACTGTTAAGGGAAGAGAATGACTAGAGCTTAATTTCCATTTGACTCTTAGTGGGAGAGAGAGGAAAAAAAAACCAAATAAAATGTCTATTTTTCTGGGTTCTGAGTGATTGTAACCAATAGAGCAAAAACAAGCAGAATGCATGTCAGAAGAGGAGTTCCTGCTTGGTTAGGTCCAAGCTACCAGACCAGTGGAACACTAGAGAGAGAGTTCTAGCCCTTTTATAGATGCTGCCATGTTATTTGAAAGTGCTTTATAGTGATGAGTTTTATAGAGTACATAAAACTATTAGTGAGATGTGCAGTTTGATACGTTTTGACTATAATGAAAATAGTGAACACAGTCATCTGCCAAAGGCCAGCAAAATGGCTCACTAGGTAAAAGTGCTACAACCCCAGAGCCCAGGTGAAAGTGGAGGGAAGAACTGACTCCACAAAGCTGTCTTCTGATTGTTACATGGGTGTCCATACCCACATCAAACACATACACAATAAGAAAATAATTTTAATATATTACATTTTTGAGAATTTCATACATTATTCATACATCTATTCACCCCCTATTCCTCTCCCTAACTCCTCCTAGATACATGCTCCAACCCCTCCCAATTTCATGTCCTCTTATTTTATTTTTTAATGAACCACTGTCCTAGTCAGATATGATAAAATACTATGGCCAAAAGCAACTTGGAGAGGAAAGGATTATTTGGCTCACCTATCACAGACGAATGGAAGGAAACCAAGGCAGAATCTCAAACCCAGCAGAAACCTGGAGGCAGGAGCTGATGCAGAGGCCATGAAAGGGTGCTGCTTGCTGGCTTACTCCGAATGGCTTGCTCAGCATGCTTTCTTACAGAACCCAGCACCACCAGCCCAGAGATGACTCCACACACAATGGGCTGGGCCTTCCCATCAAATGCTAGTTAGGAAAATACCCTGTAGGTTTGTCTGCCTATAACCCAAACTTATGAGACAATTTCTCAATTGAGGTTGGCTCCTTTCAGATGACCCTAGCTTGTGTCAGGTTGTCATAAAAGTAGCCATAACACTCATCAAGTCTATTTGTGCTGAACATATACTCACGGATACAGGTTAATCCATCAGAGCACGGTTGACCTACCAGGAACCACACCCATGAAGAAAGATGACTGTCCTTTCACCAGAAGCCATCAACTTTCAATAGCTCTATAGCTAGGAGTTGGGGCTCATGAATAAAAAATTTTTAATAAAATATCTTATAACTCTCTGTCAAAAATTTTCCCCTGCTCCATCATTCCTCCCTCTTTGCTACCCCAAATGTGCTCTCTGATCTTGTCACTGTAGATTATATAGTGCTTCCTAAAGTTTTATAAAAATAAAAACACATGGTAGAGATGTATTTTCTCCAGTGTTTTTCTGGACAGCTTTTCATTTGCCATAATTATTCTGGGATTCATCCATCTTGCATATTTCTTAATTCATTCATTTTTATTAATAGCAGTATAGTATTCCAGACTGCCTATAGTGCTATTTATGTAGTCACCTATCAATGGGTCTTTTTTCTGGTTCAGGGCTGTTAATAGCAAAGCTGCCATAAACATCTTTACACAAGGCTTTTACTTGATGAAAAGCCATACATTTTCTCTCTCTCAGGTAGAGACACATGGTGGGAAGACTGGATCACATATACCATGGTGATAATACGACAGTGAGATCCTCTGAAATGCTACCTGCTTGACACAGACCGCACAGTCAAGGGCATAATTTCCAACAAGATTGTTCCCACTTCAGATGGCACCCACACTTTTGTCAACTAGCTACAAATGCCAGAGTCCCCACATTGGTATCCAATTTTATGATTCTCTAGACCAATTTACAGACCAGGCAAAGTGTTGTGCATATGGCTTTAGGACAAAGGATAGGACCAGATACTGGGTCCTTATAGGGTGTCCCTAAAACTGGGACATATCAGATTCCCGGATCATTAATGTAATTGTCAACCAAGAATCTGTGCTGGGCTCTCACAATCAGAATTCTTCCTGGAGCCTTATTACGTAGGCCTGTTTAATCATTGGCCATGGGACTGACATCAGCCTCCAGCCCCTGTTCTCACTGGAGGAGGTCAAGCTGTGTTATCTGGCTTGAAGCCCCCTTCTCTGAACACATGACTGATCTGCAGCATAAGCAGCCTTCTCCTGAGTCATCTTCTAAGTATGAACTCAGGTGTGGTCCAGGATACCTGTGAATAACAAAGAGACTTCCATCACTGGAAAATTCAAAAGGTGAGAGGAATCCTTTACTTTATAGCAATGATGTTTTTTATATTTAATAAACATTGAATGAATACATCACAGAGACTAAGTTAATAAACACAAGACCAAGAATGACCTTTTGGTCGGCTATGGCTGAAAGCTGACTCTAGGCAAAATGTGGGCTTACATATTAAAGAATACAACTGTCAAAGACTGAAGTGTCAATGACTTAAAGAAAAGCTCTAGTTACCCTGCCAGTCATCAGGGCTAGAAACCTGTGTCTTCTGTTTGTATCTATTTCATCTGCAGAAAGTCTTTTTATTTTATTTTATTATTTTTTTTGTTCTTCCTTCTTGACAGGAAACTACTATGATTGAACTGCTCTGAGTCATAGCTCACCCCACCCCAACCCCTCAGCGCAAATAGAGTTCTTAAGGAAGAACCCTAATTGGCCCTTTTAGGATTCTGTGCTCAGTTCTTGGAACAGTCACTGTCTCAAGTGAAGGGACCATTGTCCCGGCCTTGAGTTCATAGCTATCTCTGTGGTCTTTTGCTATGGTTGACAAATGAACGAGAACAAGGCATACTAGATGAGACTAAACAATGGCGAATCTACTATGCTTCATAGCTATATGGTGTGCTAGTTCGCAGAGCAGGGCCTACAGATATCGTCTTACATATGTAATTATTCACAGCAGCCCTGGGAGCCAGGTGTGTATTTCACAGACAAGGACCTGAGGCTTGGTAAGATGAATTGTCAGGTAAAAAAATGTTCAAAATGCCTAAGATAGAATCTTTGAGTCATGAATCATGAATCTAGGCAAATATGTGTCTACTTTGTACTTTAGAGACCAAGAATAACTTTCTTCCATCTTTTTGTTTTTGAATTTAATTTTCTTTGTATTACTTTTGTATTGGCATGGTAATGGTTTCATTATGGTGCATCTTTTTTTTCAAAATATGTGTGTGTGTGTGTGTGTGTGTGTGTGTGTGTGTGTGTGTGTGTTTGCACACATACCCACAGAAGCAAGAAGAGGGCATCAGGTAACCTGGAACTGGAGTTAAAGGGGATTGTGAGCCACCTGACTTAAGTGCTAGAAACTGAACTGAAGTCCTCTAGAAGAACAGAAACTGCTCTTAACTGCTAAGCCATCTCTTCATGCCTCATTATGGCTTTAAAAAATACTTTGTTTTTGTTAATTCTCCTCTTCCACTTCCCTCTCCTTCCCTCTTCTTTCTGTTTGTCCCTTTTCCCCTTGACTTCCCTGTATAGCTCTCTTCTTTTCTGTCTGCCTCTCTCCCTCTCTTCCACCCCCCCCACACACACATACTTTAAAATCTTGGCTCTACATAGGGGAGAAACGTGGCATTTGTTTTTCTGAGCCTGGCTTATTTCATTTAACATAGTAATTTCCTGTTCTATCCATTTTCCTGTGAGTACCTTGATACACTTTTTTTTTATGGTTGAACAAAAGTGCACATATGTCTGTATGAACATTTTCTTTACCCAGTCACCTATTGATGAGTATCTACGTCTGTTTTGTTTCTTAGTCATTGTGCAGAATGCAGCAACGAACACAGATGAACAATTATCTCTGTGGTAGGACCTAGAGTCCTTTGTGCATATGCCTAGGAGTAGTATTGCAAGGGCAGCTGTAGAGGAATTTTAATTCAGAACATGGCTGCTCTAGCAAAAGACCACATTCAAAGACCTTCTAGGTTTGTGTGATGGGGCTAGAATACAAACATGTCTTTAATCCAGGAGACAGAGGCAAGCAGATCTGAGTTCAAGGCCAGCCTGGTATAGAGAAAGTTTCAGGTAAAAAAATAAATAAATAAAATAAAAATAAAATAATTAAAAAAAAAAACTTTAGGTCCTTTAATTTCAAACAATGAAGGTAAAGTTAGCTTTTATAAGGAAGTATCTATGTTTGAAAGTGGTGCCTAATTGAGTGGCAGAAAAAGGGATGAATCAGAGAAATGTTTGACAGAATAGGATCCTCCCAACTCTCATAAGAAGATAGGAAAGGGAAGCTACTTAAGAGGCAATGCAGAGAAAAAGAGGAGGCAGTTTTACTGGGACAGTAACAGAGAGACAGGTTGCAGAGAGAGAACTCAGAAACAAGCCAGAGAATGAGATGGAGTCAGAAGATTAGAACAGACTGCTGGAGTTAGTTTGAGGCCAAGCAGAGCAATTCTGGGGCTGAGAGAGAAGCCAGATTGAATAAGTCAGCTGGGAGAGGAGTTTGAGCCAGAACAGCTGAGTTGAACCAGGCAGCCCAAAGCTCAGAAAGAACAAGAAAGGGTGAGCTTATTAAGCAGTAAATTTCAGAGGCTAAAAACATTCTAGGCCTAAGTTAGATTGTATGGAGGCTAGAAGCTTCCTGGACTTGGCCTAGGTTAGCAGAAGACAGTAAGCTTCAGAGACAACAACAGAAACAAGCAAATAAAAGTTTTACAGGCTATGATAATTGTATTATTAGTTTTTAGAAAACCTCCTACACCGATTTCCATAATGACTATATCAGTTTACCCTCCCACCAGCATTGAATAAGGGTTCTTTTGCCCCACATCCTCACCATTGTTGGCTGTCTCTTTTTTTTTTTTTTTTTTTTTTTTTTTTTTTTTTTTTTTTTTTTTTTTGCCCCTTGGAGGTAGCCTTTCTGGGGAGAGTTAGATAGAATCTCAAATAGTTTTAATTTACAAATTTCTGACTACTAAGGATGTTGAACACACACACACACACACACACACATTGGCTCTTTGTGGTCCATCTCTTAAGAACCTATTCCGTTCATTAACACACGTATTGATTGGAAGATTCAGGGGGAAGTTAATTCTTGTGGTTCTTTATATAGTCTAGATATTTGCCCCCCCCCATCTGAAGCATAAACTATCCACTCACATAATGATTACACAGCAGAAATACAGCACAGGATTTGGCAATACAACAGGCCCTGTTGCTGCTCTTGCAGAGCTAACACTCCAGTGGGAAAAATAGAAAATAACTTTAGCAGTGGTGGAATGAAGACAAGAGCTGCAGGGTGGGGCCTCTGTCAGAGAAGAGGTCACCATGAGCTCTGACTGGACATCACCTGCCCATTCCTTGCTTCAGCTCAGTCTGAGGGGCCACTGACCCTCGTACTCTTCACCCTCAGTGCCAATGTCCCACTGCTCGCCCTCCTGGAGACATCTGGTTCTTTTGGACATGGTGAGTATTTTCACCTGGCCAGGGTGGTTTACCAGAACCTTGTGTGGTCTTTCTGGGGAGCAGAGATGTGAACTAATCAAGATCTGTTCCAGCTTTAAATCTTTGAAGCTATGATGCAAGCCAAGCCCCTTCCTAGATCCTGAAAGAAAGAAAACATAAAGAAAGCAACATTCCATCCCATTGGGAAGCTGGCCCAGTCTCCCTGGTAGCCAGGAAACCATGTAATACATCCATGTCAAAAGCAACGACTCCTCGGGGAGATTATCAAGTTAAGATCCATCCATCGAAAAGCCTAATGCAATTGATTAAAGAGCAAACGCCATCATCTCCCTTCCTCTGGCCCCAGAGCTGGATGGATTTATGTTCTCCTTGTCTCTAAATCTTGAATTAGGACACATTTGGGGTGCCTGAGAACTCAGGCTCAGGCAATAGGCAGTTGTTACTGTTCTTTTCTGAGATTTCTGCATTGGCTCAGTGAGGCATGGAGGACAGTCCTGGCTCCAGAGTTGTACTGGTTGAGTTCTCTAGGTGGCTAGATGACCCCATCTTTTATGAACAGCAGCCAGTACCATGTGAAAAATGCTCCAGCACAGAGTTGATGTATCAATTAGATTTCCTGTTCCTATAGTAAAGACCATGGCTAAAAGTGCCACAAGGAGAGCAACAGAACCAAAAATCTGGGCACAGAGGTCTTTTCTGAGACTGATACTCCAACCAAGGACCATGCATGGAGATAACCTAGAACCCCTGCACAGATGTAGCCCATGGCAGCTCAGTATCCAAGTGGGTGCCCTAGTAAGGGGAACAGGGGCTGTCTCTGACATGAACTCATGGGCTGGCTCTTTGAACGAGCAGCCTTACCTGGCCACAGAGGAAGACAATGTAGCCAGTCCTGATGAGACCTGATAGGCTAGGGTCAGATGGAAGGGAGGAGGACCTCCCCTATCTGTGGACTTGGGGAGGGGTATGGGAGAAGATGAGGGGAAGGAGCTACAACTGGGATTCACTTGGGATGCAAAGTGAATAAACTGTAATTAATATAAAAAAGAAAAATATTTTTTTTAAGTGACTTGGGAAAAAAAAAGGCTTCACTTGACTTGCTTGGCTCAATCTCAGTCTGTTACAGAGGAAGCTAAGGAAGAAACTCAAGCAGGACAGGAATCTACGGGCAGGTACTCAGGCAGAGGCCGTGAAGGAGTGCTGCTTACTGGCTTGTGCCTTTTGGCTGACTCAACTTGCATTTTTTTTTTCTTAATACAATCCAGGACCACCTGGCCAGAGATGGCATCACCCACAGTATGCTGGGTCTTCCCACATCAATCATTAATCCAGAAAACACCCCCTCAGACTTGCCTACAGGTCCCTCTGATGGAGGCATTTTCTCAACTGAAGTCCCTTCTTTCCAGATGACTCCGGCTTGTGTCAATTTGGCAAAAACCTAACCATCACAGTTGGCCACCCTGATCCCACACATCACTTGATTGAAATAACTGATGATGCATTTTATGACTTCAAACTCTGTCATTTGGTGCATGGAGACAAACCTCATAGAAAATGATTGAGATGAACTGGAGAGGCAACACCACAACATTAGAATGACCAGCTGGTCCATACTATAACATCAGATGGACTGGCTGTTTCATACTATAACACTGAATGAACAAGTAGTCCATGCTATAATATCAGAATAGACTGACTGGCTTACAGTATAGCAGAAGACAGATCATCACACACACATACAAACATACAAACTTAATCTGTGATTTATCAGACAGAGATTTTCATAAGAAAAGCCTAGCAAACTAGTTAATCTGGGTGTGCATCCCAGCAGGGCTGACGAAGAGGGGACGGCTATGAAGAAACAGGGCAGAGACTAAGATGAGTACAGTGAGTTGGGGGAACTTTGCAAGCTTGCCCATTCCAAACCCTCTGTGGTTCTTCCTCATTGAAGAAATGGGTACATTTCTCCTTGCAGGGATAGAAGGGACAACTCTCACATGATAGCGTATAACCTGCTTGGAGCAGGAAGGACAGGGGAAGGCCAGAGTGACTGACCTTTCTGCTGCCAGTTTCTCATACTCCTTCAGCAAACGACACTCAGGGTGCCAAGGCACCATATTTTGGGGTAGTATATCCTGAACCCATTATTGACATTATTCTTCCTCTTACCTACCTAAAAAAAAGTGTGTGTGTGTGTGTGTGTGTGTGTGTGTGTATGTGTGTGTGTGTGTCTGCCCCAATAAGCCAGAAGAGGGTGTCACACCCCTGAATCTCCTGGAGCTGGAATTACAGGTGGTTGTTGTGAGCTGTCAGACATGGGTGATGGAACCTGATTTTGAATCCTCTGGAAGAGCAGCAAGTGCTCTTAATCACTGTACCATCTCTCCAGGTCCCCCAAGTCCCAAACCTTTTCTTCTTGACAGCTGTAGAGCTAGCTCCTTAGAGGCCCAGTTCCAATGATCTCTCTGTCCACTGCCTTCCTTGAAGCCACAGGCATAGTCACTCTCTTTTGGCACTTTATCATATGTGGAGTTCCCACCCAGCATTGCAGAATGCACCCAGACACACATATCTCTCTCTCTCTCTCTTAAAACTCAAGTGTCTTCGGAACAAGCCTCATATTTTCATCACCCCAGTTTCTCCCATATTCTGCACAGTGACTGGCTGAGGCTAGAAAACCAGAGAGCGTTTTCAAATGAATAATTCAGTAAAGGGGAGAATGGGCAGAACTGCATCTCCCCTTGCTTTGAAATATCTCTGGCAATGGAGCACAGATCAGAATCTTAGCCTGCTTCCATTGATACTGTGGTCTCTCCAACCCAGTAAACAGCCAGCAGAGCTATGCTCTCTCTGAGATACTGTTGCCATCCATTACTACTGGGGATTTTGTGAGATGAACAAACAGAAGCCAGTGAAACCGCTCAGTCAGTAATATCCTTGCCATACAAGCATGAAGACTTGAGTCTGATTCCCCACAACCCATGTGTAAAAGCTGGACTCAAGAGTATACACCTATAACTCCAGCACTGTTGAACTAAAAACAGGTGGATCCTTGGGACTCACTAGCCAGCCAGTCTAGACAAATCTGAGAGTTCCAGGCCAATGAGAGGCCTTGTCCATAGATAGATAGATAGATAGATAGATAGATAGATAGATAGATAGATAGATAGAT
>NW_026596039.1:5443900-5445348 GCF_907164565.1 Psammomys obesus | reverse complement strand
GATAGATAGATAGATAGATAGATAGATAGATAGATAGATAGATAGATGATAAATAAATAATATGAAATAATCAACAACAGCCTCCATATGCATATATCCATCTGTGCTCACCCATACACACACGTATACACGCACACATGAACACGTGCACACACTCACATACACTCACACATGAAAATGTCTCTAAGACCTGAAATAAATTCCTGAGTCAGATGGATGCAATTATGAAACACACAGGGATCTCTTTAGGTGACTGGTCAGACCAGCTTTGAAGATCAATGGCCTGAGAGAACACATCCAGATCTATCTTTCTAAAGTAAGTTCATCAAAAGTGACAGGAAGCAGGATTTAAGGCAGACCAATTCATTCCCCCAGAGAACATTCCAGAACTGGAGAACATGGAAGATAGATGTAGGACTTCTTTCTCTGTACTTCTTCAAGGAGCTGGCTTCTTCCACACCACTACCCCTCTTCAATCCGTGGAGACTGGCTGTGGGCCAGTCCTGCCTGAGGCAAGAGGATAGAGACTGGGATCTCCATCAGCCAGGGAAATGTGGGAATTGTGGGACTACCATAGCTTCTGCTTGCCAGGATACTGGGCGGGGCCACCAGGGGTGATATGAAGGCTTCTCCAAGCTCCCACCCCAGGCACAGAAGTACCCCGTCTTCCTGACACTAGCAGCGGTAAGGCACCCCATGAAGCAGGGCTACTGGGTACCAGCCTTTTCTCCCCAGGCTTTGCTGTTTTAGCAATGTTGTGAGGCAGGAGGAGAGAAGGGTCATCGTGACACAAAGGAAATGCTCATTGCAACACAAAGAAAACAAAGTCCCAGATGATTCTGCATCAAGGAAAGGTGATCAGGAAGGAGATAAAATGGAAAATACTGACAACTTGGAAAGCTGTCCCAGAGGTGGGGTATAAAGGAGTTGAAAGGTTCTAGAGCAAAGAGACATGTCCCTGAAGTGTTGGTCATTCCAGACAGGCCCTGAGCTCTTGTAGGTCTGAACCACATTGTTGGGGAGAAAGGGCAGTCCAGGGTGCTGCTGCTGCTTTGAGCAATAGAGGCCTGAGCTGAGGCCCAACTGGAATTGTTTTCTGTAAAGCCAACCTGCAAACCCAGTCACCTCAACAGACAAGTGGTCTCTCTAGCCCTTATGCTACCCTTGCAAACATCTAGCTTGACTTCAGTGAAGGTGCTGGCAACCAGACACCTGTGTGCACTGAACAAAGCCATCTGTGCTGCAGGCACCGGCCTCCTGAAGTTCTTCCACTAAATAGTTCTTGATCTATTGAGAGTTTTATAGAGATTTAGCCTTGTCTCCATCTGAAAGACAAGAGGAGCAGCTATGCCAAACATTGGGATCCTATGCTGAAACTCTAACCCCTCTAACTTCCTACGTACACACACACACACACACACACACACACACACACACACACACACACA
>NW_026596039.1:5429597-5443890 GCF_907164565.1 Psammomys obesus | reverse complement strand
ACACACACACACACACACACACACACACACACACACACACACACACACACACACTGTCTCAGTTTCCTGCGCTTGTGCTGTGTAGAAGGTCTCCTCATATGCACCTTGAGCAAAGAGAAAGGAGGTGAGCAGAGTGGCTGCTGGGAGGGAAGTCAGGCATGCTTTCCATGCTGCTGCTGCCGCCGCCACCGCCCTGCAATTCTCCTTCATTAAGGAAGCTTCCTTTCAGAATAACTGGGGAGTGGTGTGACTCGGGCTGTAGGATCTTTGGTTCCCAGGAACAAGGAGCCAGTGGGTGCACTGTAATGCAGCTGTGGGATTCACAGTCTGAGCCAGGCGTGTTTCCAGACCCCCTCTAGGGCTGCCACATGCTAGCTAACACTGGCCAGTACCTCCCTCTGCCATGCCAGCCTCTGGCCGTTGGAAGAATCTGGTGAGCTTTCCTCTCAACACAGGTGCTTGGCAAGCTGCAGGCGCAGCAATAGGATCACAGAATGGGCCGAGCTAAAGTGCCCTCCTGGTGAGGGAGCAGGAAGAGGAACTAGGCTGGGATCTCATCCATCGCAGGGATGTTTGTGGTACTGATGAAAGGAATTCCGCTGTGAGGCTCCCATCTCAGCGGGACCCCCAGGGTCTCCCCTGGTCCCTGTCACTGAGGCCTCTTCTCCTCTGATTTCTAAGCTGCACTGCACAGATATGTCTGGCTACTCACCTGGTACATTCTAAGACCTCCCTCCCCCTCATGTGCTCAAGGATCCTCCAGAGCATTATCCAACCTTTAAATTTGTGCTGGAGGTGAGAAATCGCTCATGGGCAGAGCAGGCCTGGGACCAAGGTAAGCAAGCAAGAGAGGCCTCAGTGTGCAAGATTTGAAAAGGGGGCGTTCTCTTGGGCTCCTGTGGTGGGTCCCTCAGATAGAAGCCTCAGGAACATTCTTTAAATGAGCCCAGCTGGCTCGTTCCAGTACTGGCCCCCAAGGACAGAAAAGGAAAGAATATTAATTATTGAGGACCAGCAAGGTAGAAGCATTCTGGTATTTCATTTATCCTCATAGTAGTCCAATAGAATGGGAAGTGACACCCTCATTTATTAAGCAGGAAGAAACTGCGCTTGGTACAGAACATGTGGATAGTCTCAGAACAAATACCACAAGACCTGAACCAAACGCCGCATCTTCCTGATGTGAGTCCTGCTCACCATGACATCTAATGGCCCCAGAAAAGGGGGCTTTTGCCATGCCAAGGCTGATAAAGGGACACGGAAGAGGCAGCTCTCTGCAGAACCTGCCTCTCTGGACAGGAAAGGAGCAATTTCTACACAACTCCCCTCCCCCGTTTCAGCTGGACCACTGTGGCAGGGGTCTCAGTCTGTCTGTACCAAGCTCTCTAGCTAGCTCCCAGGCATCATCTGACGGTGACAGGTACCTTGCAGCGTCTACCTTACAGAACCAGGACATCCTCCCTTAGGTCTGCCCCGATCCCTAGGCCTTCTCCTGCAAACCCCTCCCTCATACCTCAGCCTTGAGGAAGACTGTAAGGCCATTCTGCACTGGGCAGACAAGCTGCCAAGTTGCGACCGATGCTACTGCTTCTTAGACGGGACCTTAGACAGCAGCAGCCAGCCCTGAAGGCACAGGTTTAAGTCAATGGCCCCAGATGGCCCGAGTGGCCCCGGAGTGGCCCAACCTGGGTGTTCTGCACATATTTACTCATAGCTGAGTGGGCATCCTTGCAGAGTGGGCAAGGATGGAGGTCTTTGCCAGCCTCCCTCCAAAGCCTGGTTCTGCAAGCCTTGCTTCACTCCCCCAGTGCCCATTTATTTACAGATTACCTACGTCAAAACCAAGGAGTACAGCCCCGCCAGTCCAGGGACCACACGGGGAACAAGAGGACACACAAAGGATGGCAACTAGGGAGAGCAGGTGCCTGGATGAGGCTGAGGGGGCCTCTGGCCCTCCCACGAGCAGAGCTCCTACAGCAGCGGAGCCGGTGGCAGCCGGGGCATGCAGACATGGGCCAACTTTCCAAAGTTTGGAGGAAAGGATCCAACCTGGGACGGCTTCCAGGGATGAGATCAGCAGGTGGCCCAGCCTGGAGCCAACCTGTCTTCTCCAGGAGAGACCAGAGGCACACCCAGGAAGTGAGATTTAGGAAGGATCTGACACCTCCCCAGGTGCCACCTCTCTCATTACCTCAGGCCTGACCTGAGGCTTCAAGCCAGAGTCCTCAGCTGGCCTGTTCCTCCCCATGTCACCTGCAGCTACTTCACCTTCCCAGGTGTACTTCTACCTACATGAGCCAAGGACAAGCCCCGCCTGCTTCTGTTCCCAGGGCCCTGCTTTGCTCCAGGGTATGCCCTGCCACCCTCTCCAACTGCTGCTTCCTCTATCTCTAGTCCACCAGGCCCCACTCCTCCTTTCCATATTCTCATGCTCTGTTCTTTATCATCCAGCTGCTGATTGAGCAGATAAAGCCATTTTGGATGCTGTCTCATCCTCTCCTGTATCCCCCGATCTTGGACATCTGGAAAGCCATCACTTAAGGCTCACCTGTAGTGTCGGCCTTATTCCCCACATGTCCCTCAGACGAATCTGTAAGCATGTAAGGCAGAGTCCATTCTGCCCATGCAGCCTTCCATACCCACAGCTCCTCCTACGTAATGGCGTCACGAACAAACAGTGGTCATCCTGAGATCGGGTCTGAAACTATCACTCAGCTTCTGACAAAGCAATAACCTCTGTAGAAATAAAGTTCTGCCCTACAACCAGCCCCATCCCACTCTACTTGGAGCTCATTTTCATTCCTCAGTGAAGATGGGAAGACGCGGATTGACTTCATGAGATCATAGCCTCTCCAAGGTTTTAACACCATCGTTAAATCACCTTTGAGCCACCTTTCTTCTTCAGGCTAAATACCATCAGGTCCTTTCATGTGCCTTCAAAACGCACCTCTCTGCCTTGTAATTAGCTTGGCAACACCTCTGAATTCTCTCCAGCTTCTCCACACCAAGAGCAAAGAAAGGACCTGTGGGAGACACAGACAGGACTAGAGTGAGGGCCTACTGTGTGCAGAGCCTGCTCTTCCCCTACATACGGTTGTTACTGCATACTCCTTATGCCACTGGGGTAAGACAGATGGAAAAGCAGATTCAGCAGGGCTGACAGTTTCCCCACCCCTCGTGACACTGTGGACAGACCATCCTTCATTTGTGGGAGGTGAGCACCGTCCTAGCTGTTCTATATGAAAAGCCCAGTAGCAGCCCTGGCCGCTGACACTGACATAGCAGAAGCTCTTCCACCTGAGGATTGTGGCAACAGCAGCAAAAACAAAAATGCATCCAGGTATTATTGAAAGTGATGGGGGGGAGCAATTAACACCCCCCAATGGAAAACTACTTTGTTAAAGGAATTTTCCAGGAATCCATCGACTTGTAAGTAGCAGAGAGAGAGACTGAATTCAGATCTGTCAGCATCTAAGAATGTTCTTTCTCCTGCCCCCATACAACCGCCTGAGAGAGTCTCGTCTAGGGAAATAACAGGACGATGTCCTTATGTTTTCCACTTTTATCACTCCCCACCCCAACATTTAATCCTGTCTATGTGTGGCTGAGATAGGATAATAGAGTGGCCTGCTCCAGGCTAACCCACTCTCTGTCTACCCACACTGCAGCCAAAAGCCTTACCTTGGGCCCAACATGACCGCAGAAAATTCCCCCACCCCCCAAATCAGGGGTTCAGTATCACTAAGGTCAATGCAAGCAGAAGGCACAGGAAGCGGGAGCCCCTGTGTTGTGGAATGCTGTCCTCCACACCTAGGGGCCAGTGCCATCTTCATCAGAGCAGCTGTGGCTGCCAGCAAGAGACCCCCAAGATCAAGCCTATTGATGTCCTTTCGTAGGCGAGAGAAGGGAGGCTCGTCAGACTCTTTACTTGAGACTCTTGCCACCCCTTCCTACACCTCACTCCACTGCTCTGCATTTATTTTTTTTACCAGTGGCACAGTGGCCTGGGGTCTTAGATAATAGAGTACATAAAGTACGGACTATCAGCTGGAAGGGAGACTCCATTTAAACAGCTACGGAGAAGCTGCCAGCCATCCTGGGCTGAGAATTTGTGTTGTTGTGGCTGTTTGGGGATTATCTATGCTCAAATAACCTCCTACTCATGCTCTGTAAGTAAGCCTAATAAACGTGTTAAACGTGTTGGTTTGTTGGCTTGAGTGGCATCGTTATTTTGGTTTGTCATTGGTACCCTATCTGGGAGGAATAGACTTTGTTTGTTTGTTTGTTTGTTTGTTTGTTTGTTTGTTTGTTTGTTTTGATGTGTGGGGTTTTTTTGTTTTGTTTTGTTTTGTTTTTTGTTTTTTGTGTCTCTGCAGGAAAAGCAATGCAGAATTTATACCTCCCATCCCCCAAGCAAAAGTCTAGCCAGGGAGCTGCATGAGCACATGAGCAGTTCAGTCATCACACTGGATGAGGGCTGCACGGAGCTGTCCCTAAGCAGCTGCTGGGAAGAGGAAACATGGAATCCACTAGGCAGTTGCCAAGCAGGCCCTGGGAGAGTCGGCAGAGACTGCCTTTGGCAACTGTGGAGATGACACATGAAGCCAAGCAAATGAATGTCGTGTGCTGCAGGTTAGAATGGGGACATGTGCCCTGATGGGACTTGGGGTGATAGAACCAGGTGTCTGTGTGCCGAGGCTGCTTTCTTCACACAGACTGCCCCGAAGCCACGCTTCTCTGAGGAAGGCTTCTGCTCCCGTTTCCCCTCATCTGTTCCAGGTGTGGAGGGTGGGCAGCGATGCCAGGTTGGCACACGGATTTTTCCACTTGTTCTGCAGGCATTCCTTCAAAGCCTCATGCTCTGTCAGCCCTCCCTGACTTTGTCTTAAGCTCCGTGTAAACCTTGTCTCAGTGTGCTCTCCCACAGCCCCCACTTCCTACTGGCCAATTGATCTGTAGACCTCACCCAGACATACACAACTTCTTATCCAGGTTCTCTTTGCTCGTGCATTCTTTCAAGCCACGTGTTCTGACACTCTAAAGCTAGCCCTGCCTAGGCACTGGAGAGGCAACAGACACAAAGCAGACCAAATCTCACACCCTGCCTCCATCCTCTGTTCTTGAGGCGAAGGGAGGGGGGACAATGACATCCTGGTTACTATTCCCATCTGAGTGCTTTGGTCTCATGCATTCCATCTCGAACTTAAAAAATACCAGTCTTAGGACGTATCTCAACTCCTCCAAGAAGCCTTCCATCTTTAACCCTCGCTCCTCATCCTAGACTTGTTTTGCCTTTCCTGTGGGAGCCATGTGGTGGCCTGCAGCAGCTTCTGCCTTTTATGTCTAATGGCAGCATTCCCAGGAGAGCAGAGAGCCGTCTCTTTAATTCAGAAGCACCCAATACTGTGTATCTAGCACAGAGAAAGTATAACAGCATGCAAGAAAGAAGAGCCTCATAAGGGTTACAGGCTTCCAAAAGCCCAGCCATTGTTCTAAGTACCCATTACTAAATCTCAGCTCACTCAGGCCTGCCAACAAGCCTGTGGGGTTGATGGGCGCTCGTGCAGAAAATGGAAGGACAGGAGGAGGAGGTACTGGCGGCAGCGGTGGCGGCGGCTCTGATGGCTTCAGGTGCCAGGGGAACAGAGCAGGTGGTGCTCCAGAGCTGGCTTTGGAGCAGGATCTGTCCCAGAGTCCTGGCTCTATCACTAACCAGCTGGGCAACCTTGGGCAATTGGCTTTTCTTCCCTTGTTTTTATCCCCTTTACTGTGAAATTGGGGTCAATTATGGCACCCACATTCTCACGTAATGTGACACCGTGAGCTAACTCAATATACCTGACACAATATGGCACCGGTTGCTACTGAGGTTTTATTTGAAATATATTGCACACGTGTGTGTGTGTGTGTGTGTGTGTGTGTGTATCTGTGTGTATGTATGTAGAGGGGTGTCCCTTCCAGTGTCATGGTGCATGTGTGATGTTCAGGGGATAAACTTGGAGAGCTGGTTCTCACCCTTACCATGTGGGTTCCAGATCATCAGCATTGGGAGCCTGTGAGTTTACACTGAGCCATCTCACTGGCCATTATTCTTGATAGTCTCATGATGATATGTCCTTCCAAGATCACCCGCACTCACTTCCTGCCCCAACCACACCTGCTTCCTTCAAGCAAAAGACAACCTCACCACATGTATCGAGAAAACACTGCAGTTTCTACCTGTTCGCTTCTCCTCCAGCAAATGAACGTGGAGAGAAGGCAGGGCAGTGAGCTCTGCTTGGATGCTGACAGTGCATGGAGGACTCGAAGACCAAATGCAAGAGGACAGCCCAAGAGGTCACCAAGGCTGGGAGCCATCTCTTCTCCCTGACTGTGGAGATCAACTGAGTCCTTGCATAAGAATCCGGTGCTGCTGTAAACAGCAGCAGAAATACATAGAGGCTTCAAGCTGTGGACATCCCGTGATCTCCCAGGATGGGTGTGTGTCTGTGCCTGTGTGTACCTGTGTGTGTATGTGAGTGAGTATATGAGTGTATGTGAATATATTTTTGTATGTTTGTGGGTGTGTATGTGTATGTGTGTGTATGTATATATGTGTATGTGTGTGGGGTGTGTGTATGGGTACATATGTGTGTATTGTGTGTATATGTGTTTGTATATGTATGTGTATATGTGTGTATGTGTATGGGGTGTGTGTATGTATGTGTGGGATGTGTGTTGTTGTATATGTGTGTGTTGGTATGTGTGTGTATGTGTGTGTGGTGGGTATATGTGTGTGTGTTGATATGTGTATCCGTGTGTGGTGTGTGTGTGCTGTTGGCTAAGGGCCCGTCTTGTAATTCTTTGTGTTTCTTGGCTCCCAGCTCATGACCTTTATTCAATACGTGTATTGCAGGAAACATACAATGCCCACCCCTCCACATTTCTCCTGCTTTTTCAGAAGCTGAGACCCATGGCCACCTCCTTTTCCTGGGCTTTCATCTCTACAGCCCTTACTCTGCCCGCAGCATTGAAGCATCAATTACGCACTCCAATTATGCGATTATACATATTTTCACTAATTAATAATCATTCTTGCTGCTCATTCTGTCAGCTCCCACTGGAGGACTTTGGAGGACATTTCAGACGATAACCACAGCTTTGTGACCCTGGAAGGAATGCTCTACATAGAACAAAGGGAAACTGAGGCACCGTGGGGTGCCGCCTCAAAGTCTGTGAAAGCCACTGAATTGAAGACTTGGCTTTGCCTCTTTAGAGTACTTGTTCAAGTGTAGGGGTCCATTGAATGGGATCGTGGCCTGAGGAGAAAAAGTAGTTCAGCTCAGGGCTAGTACTTTGTGGCTGTCTTTAAGGTCCATAGTTCCTCTTATTTATAGGGAATATTTTTTTGTCACATATCACACTGTGTCCTTCTCTCTTGAGGGTTTGCTTAATATTCGGTGAGGACAGGTTACTTTGTGATCCAAATAAAAGCACCTCTCCCTTTATTCCCTTGTCATAAACCTAAGGCAGTGTTCTCTATGGTCTAAGACAACAATCTACAATAGCCATGTGTTTTGCTTTGAATGGGTACGTTTATTAAGTCTACAGCTAGCAAACGTAAAAGAATAAATAACCACAGATCTATAGAGAAAGCAATGGATGGGTAGAAAACATCACATTGGGAGCTTACCAACAGCCAACAGAAACCGAGGAAGCTGAAAGTCAGCCAGAGGCTCGGGTTGACAGAGTCCTAGGTGGAGGGTCGTCTCTGGCCTCTCTCTCCACTGATAAGTTTCCCAGGGCTGAAATCCTGGCTTCCAGTTCCCACTGCAGGCCTTTTTCATATCATGAGATAAGTGCTACTAACCTCTGTTGGAAATAGGTTGCCTCCTAGCTGTTCTCAAAAGCACAATGTTTTCAACACCGTTAGCTGGTTCTTGTTTTTCTTCTTGTTGGCACAGAGTTGGGGAGCCAGATTGCCCGAGGAAGATGTTTTAGAGAACACTTGAAATAAACATACTGAGTCTGAGACAAGAGGTCCCTCCTCAGTCCCAAAGAGCACTTTCAACAAGCTTAAAACCACAATTTACCAATATAATGTACATTACAGGTGCCAGTCTATCTAGCAGAGGTGGAGGCTTGAAGCTCAGAGCCCCAAAAATGAAAGGCACTCCTGTACATCAGGTCCAGTGTCAGCATTAATCCTCAGAACATTTGGAGGCAACTGTCACTGCTCCTGTTGAGAGGAAAACCAGGGCCTTAAGAATGACTCACCCAAAGGTCTTAATGGCCACAAGTGACATGGTTTTGACTAAACAAAGAATCTGGTGCATTCCAGAACCACAACCTCCTCCACTGGATCATGCTAATAACACAACCTATTGGCAGCACAGAAAATTCTAGCACTTTGATGCATGTGTCAAATCTGAGAGCCTTTGCAATCAGAGACAAGCAAGGCGGACACAGACACTAAGATATTCCATGCACTACAGACATTGCAAAGCCAGATTTTATTTTAATCAGGGCTACAAGACAGCAGCCCTACTCAAAAAGAGGGGGGGGGGGAATCAATCAAAGCAGTTTTCCAACTGATCACACTTGTCATCTGATGCACACCCGACCAGTTGAAGTCAATCATTTATCCAGGTCAGGGGAAAGCCCTGGTGCTGGCTGCTGAGCAATGTCTGGAATGTCCAAACAAACCGCTATGGATATATCTTGCAGAATTCAACACTACAGAAGGTAGACTACCAAAGCTGCCCCTGCTCCCAGTGCATGAGCCACAGCAAGCTCAGGTAACCAGGCATGCTGAGACCTCAGTGAAGAGACAGGATCAGAGCCAATACTGCATTGACTCTGCAGCCGAGGGCAAAGCTAGCTTCAGAGACTCGGGAAGTCCAGGCCAGCTCAGACCTTCTGCCCAGGAACAAGGAAATCTAATCAAAGGAGGTGACGCTCCCTCAAGCTGCAGCCTGCTGTTCTAGCTATCCACAGTTACCTGCTCCGCAGGGTTGCCCACCAGAGTTATCAGCCAAGCTCTGTGTCCTCCCCTTCACAGAAGCAGGTCTGAGAACCCCGCCTGTCACTTGCCCTGGTCACTTAGTCCCAGCATTCTAACTACAGCTCAGAGATCAAGTGTAAGCTCTCTCTCCCATGGCTGATCAGTTCTTTTCACAGAACTGATTTACTACACTGTGCACTAATTATCCACATAATCTTCTATTGCCTCGATTAGGGGTTGAAAGAGTTGGCATTAAGATGCTATTATGCTCAAAAAGACACACAAATGGTCCATAAGTACATGAAAAGATGTTCAGTGTTGCCAGTCATCAGGGAAATGCAAATGAAACCACAATGAGATGCCACCAACAACACTCAGTGCAGTGGCTACAGCGTGAAAGAATGAAACTGTAAGTGTTGGGAAGGCATAAGCCTGTGTTCACCCCGCAGACCCACATGGTAGATGAGAGAACAGGTTGCACTGTGGCACACACACACACACACACACACACACATTATTCAAAATGTTTTAAGAGTAGACTGCTCTTTTGAGTTTATAATTGATAATGATGAAAATCCTGCTTCGCATAAACACAAAATGGCAGAAATACAGTTATGCACCCTGGCCCTTCAGAAATTTTTGTTGGAAATTCTGCCTTAACCTCAAGCCAAAATTCACTTAGGGGTTTTCCTTTCTTTTTTTTTTTTTTTTTTTTTAATGAAACTCATGTCAGCAACTTAAACAACAATTTGAAAAAATCAAACACAATCCACTCCAAAGGTAGACTGATTGGATACCTGCTGGGGGATGAGGGTAAGAAAATATTCAAAGTATTTGTTTTCCATAAGAAAGCCACTACAGTTCTGTGCGAGCAGAAAGCTCTGGGTATCCAGTGAAAACACTGCAATTCGCAACATACAGCAGCCTCAGGGCTGGCTGAGGGGCGTGGGGCAGTGTTCTGTGGTGCTCTGTGGCTTGATGGCCTATGCAGCATGCACAGTGTGAGTCCAGAATCGAGGCCACAGTGAGGTCATGAGATGCAAGGCAAGTGAGTGCTGCCAGAAACACCTCAGAGTCACCTCACACTTGATTCTGAATTAATATTTAGTTATTGTTCATTCAAAAATATTCCACTGTTGCCCAGTTTTTGTTTTGTTTTATTGTGTTTTTACAGCCTTCACATTCAATTACATAACTGCGAATGGGTAGCATCCCACAGATAAAGAAGCTATAAGTGAACCAGGTGTAGTGGTGCTTGCCTTTAATCTTAGCACTCAGGAGGCAGGACAGGCGGATGTCAGTGAGTTCTAGGCAAGCCTGGTCTATAGAGAGCATTCCAGGCCAGCCAGAGATACATAAAGAGATCTTAACAGACAGACAGACAGTAAAAATCACAGCACTTTGGAAGGAAAGGCAGATCTCTTAGTTCAAGAACTTATCTCAAAAAAGAAAGGAAGGAAGCCGTGAGCTACGTGAAGACCAATATTATGCGTGTTTGTGATGACTCAAACTAGAAACAACCACTGTCAGCAGATGAACAAATAAACATACTGTAGCTATGTAACCAGTGGAATATTGTTCTGGAAAATAAAAAAGGGGAGATGTTAAATGCAACACATTGAATAGATCCCCAAAATACAGCAAGTGAAAGGAGACAGACGCCAAGGAACATGCACTGTATGATTCCATTTATCTGAACCTCAGAAAAGAGAAATCTAATCTCTTGTGGCAAAAAGGCAGATCGGTGATTGCCTGGGACCGGGAGCGATGGGAAGATTGAGGAGGAAAGAGTAGCGGGGCCACTCGGGGGTGATGGGAAAGTTGGTATCTTGATTGTAGTGCTGGTTTCGTGAGGGCTTCATTCATCAAAACTCACTGAGCTCACTATGCTTCAAATAGGCCCATAAATTACACCTCAGCAAAGATGGGGGCGAGGCCGTGGGTAAGATCATCACAAACAGCCTGAACTTGGGGTTTTAAACAGGGGGTTTTACGTTAATAACACCAAAATCTGGCCCAAATTAAAACAGAAAGAACAAGGGTCAAATAAATGCTCAAAGAGGAATATACAGACTACACTCATTCATTCCTATCTCTAACATGCACATACGTGTGCTCACAAGTACATACAAAGAAGCCTTTATAGTGGACTCTTTCCTGGAGAGCCAGAAACACCTGAACAGCAGCCAGACAGAGTTCCTTAAAAAGATGGGCTGTACTTGGGAGGCAAAGACAAAACTCTGTGAGTTCAAGGCCAGCCTAGTCTACATAGTAAGTTCCAGGACATTCAATGCTATAGACCCTGTCTCAAACCAAAACAAAAAACCAAGCCAAACCAACCAACCAAACAAACAAAAAGATAGGCTGTTCTGGGCATGGTGGTCTGTGCCTATAATTTCGAGTATTGGGGCGTGAGATTTGTGTGAAGATTCTTGTGAGTTTGAGGCTGGTCTGGACCATATGGCAAGACAAAATTGTATAACGTGATAATGTGAAGAGAAAACAAGACAAGAAGTGCATTTTTTTCTCCACCAGCCTTGTGTGACCCCAGACACACTCAGACTTCCATTTACTTTAGACTGGGCTCTACGAAAGGTTCCATTTGCTAAGTTAGGGGTTTTGAATGAGATAAAGAAGCCCTCACCCCTATTCCTTCTCCCAGTGCCCAAACCCAAGTCCCAGCACCCACCCTTTCCTCTTAAGACAAACCCCTCCATCCCACTCAGAAGAAGCCAGAAAAGTACACTGGTCCCCACAGGCTCATTGGGTAGGCTATCAGCTGGAGGTGCTCACAGCCCAATCTACATCTGCTGAAAAGCCCTTACACTAAACCAGGGCTCCCAGGGTGCTCTTCCTACCTGTCTGGTGTGAAATTGTAGTGACTTGGATGAGGTGGGCCACTGTGACACCATAAGAAATGCTGAGAACCAGAGTGGGCTCATATTCACACAAGCGTCAACAGAGTCCTGGGTTTCAGAGCCAGTCCACCATGGCCTGTGGGAATGTAGAGCTAACACTGCTAGGCATTGAAGGGTTTTGTTGTTCTTGTTTTTTCAAGACAGAGTTTCTCTGTGTAGCCTTGGCTGTCCTGGACTCACTTTGTAAGCCAGGCTGGAACTCAAAGAGATCCATCTGCCTCTGCCTCCCCGAGTGCTAGCATTACAGGTGTGTGTCACCGTACTTGGTTAGCATTGAGGGTTTTTTGTTGTTGTTGTTGTTGTTGTTGTTTTGTTTTGTTTTTTAAGAAAAAAACCAATTTAGACTTTCACGTGAGCACTCTCAATTTTAGATCTTAGTAACAATAAAAGTAACAACAATTAACAAAACCATTTTTGAAATGCAGCTTGAGCCAAACAAAACACATGCCCAGCCGAAGCAGTGAGCAACCATCAGGCTGCAACAATGCTATAAAGAGCAATAGCCCCTGTGTGCAGTGGCCCGGGGGGGGGGGGCTGTACTCCCTGCTTTAACAATTCGGTTTGGCCTTCCAGCTGAGCATAAACCCTGTGTTCTACAGCCTCAGAAATTAATACCCTTCATCCTTGAAATCCCTGGAAAGAGTGAGACCAGCCATCCCTTCAGGACTCGGTATCTTTCTTTCCCCACACAGCAGTTGGCCTCAGGCTCCTCTAGGACTCAGCCAAGATGCTGCACACCCCAGGAAGCTTACCCCGACCCTACCCCCATCCCTATCCTGGATATTTCTCACTCCCCACCTCAAACTTCTCTTATCTCAGTTTTCTCTCCATTCTACAACTGTATGCATCTTCTACCAGCCTGAGGGCTTCCGAGAGCCACGCTGTGAATTCAGTAGCTAACATACACACAGGTATGTTGGCTTCCATGTCCTGATTGAAACGGGGGGGGGGGGAATCCTTTCAGTTCCCTTCATTTTGCAGTAAATGTATTTTCCATCTAAGAGACCAAGAAGCCACAGGCTTACTTTGGGTATGAGCTTGGAGCTCACACAATGTTGGGCAGATCTGTTATCACTCCACCTCTCCCCTGTGCTTCACTTCCTTATGGTGCCCAGGTAGTAGCAAGATGGCAGCCAAAGAGACATGATCCAGACATATACATCTCGAGGTCAATCCCTTTGACAAACGAGGAAACAGAGGCAGGAAGAGCAACAGAGAATAGCACCACCACACCCAACTGTGAGGCAAAGGATGAGAGAGGTACATTAAATGCTGTCACTCTGCCCCTCACCTGTACTTTCTTCCTTGGTCAGCTCTAGGTGTGGCCTCTTAGGGTTGGATGACTTATGTCTGTGATACAGTCACTACCCCGTCTCTACCACCTGTGATTTCAACAGTGGTAGAGAGAGCAGCATGATGTCAACAAAGAATAGCATCACCACCACCCCCAAGGCCACTGCATACACCATTCCCAAAGGCACTTAACAGCCAGCAAGGGTCTTTTTCCTTTCGGTGGCTTCTAAGAGACCTCCCTTGTCCACTGTCTTTGAAGGCCGTGTGTAGAAAAGTCCTCTGCCACACCGTGCTGATGCGATAGTGGAGAGCTGTGAGCCCCTGTGGCCTTGTGAGGTGAGTGTCTCCTGTAGGTGGTGAATCAGATGTGTTGCTTCTCTGTAGAATTCTCTCAGATCTCCGGTAAGCTGTGGGCTCTGCTTCTGTCTGCTTCTTGGGTTAATACTGAACCCCACCTCTCAGTAGCCCGTAGACTTTAAGCTCACAACCTGGCCAGTACTCAGCCATGCTCCCAACCAGCAGATCTCTCCATCCCACCCCACCTCCTTGAAGACATTGGGATACTGACCCAGAATGATGGGAGGAGGTGGCTGAGCTCTTGGACCTCAAGTGTGTTCTTTTAACTGAACAAGGGAACTTACCAGGGGGGCCTGGGCAGAGTCTGGGGAAGCTGAGGGTTCCCGGGCTGTGTATCTTCACTCAGTTTGCCACCCTTGCAAGCCTCCACATCTCTGATCCCCGGCTCTCATAGATTGCAGGTCACAGACCGGAAGCGGTTCTCTCAGCAAAGCCTAAAGCAAATGTCATGTGTTTGTGAGAGAGCCCGTTTCAACCTGTGCTTACTACTTCCAGGAGAAACCCGCAGAAGGTCTCTTCTGTTTAACAAGGACTCCAGAGTTCCATCCCAGGGTCTGTGGGTCCTCAACACCCATCACCATTGATCACACACCACTTATCACCACTCACCCATTCCTCACCACCACTCATTCATTCATAACCATCACTACTGCTCACCCATTCTTGACCCATCACCACCACTCACCCATTCATCACCACCACTCATCCACTCACCACCTAACTCCACTGCTCATCCACTCAT